>NW_026578643.1:2500-5000 GCF_029603195.1 Condylostylus longicornis
AAATTTTATAAAACTCTAAACGGTGGATCACTTGGCTCATGGGTCGATGAAGAACGCAGCTAACTGTGCGTCATCGTGTGAACTGCAGGACACATGAACATCGACATTTTGAACGCATATTGCAGTCCATGCTACAGAGTATATAAATTTATTAAAAAATTTAATACTGCATGGACTACATATGGTTGAGGGTTGTAAGAATAATTTAATAAAGTTGCTTATAATATAATTTTAAATTATATTATTTATAGCACATGATATATTACTGGTAGGAATACCATAATATTAAAATTCAATTATATATATTTTACTTATATTATAAAATATAATAAAAAAATAAGTATATCCTAGTATTAATAAATTAGTATTAATACATTAAAGAGGAAAACTTATATAAAATTATATTATTTATAATATAAACAATACAGTAACTTATATATATTTAGTTTTCAACTAAAAAGAAAAATTAAAAATATTCTTAAAAACAACCTCAACTCATATGAGACTACCCCCTGAATTTAAGCATATTAGTTAGGGGAGGAAAAGAAACTAACTAGGATTTTCTTAGTAGCGGCGAGCGAAAAGAAACTAGTTCAGCACTAAAGGATTTTGTTTATACAAATATCCGATGTAGTGTATGGAATATCTATATTCTAATATGAGAAATTAACAGTCTAAGTCCTTCTTAAACGAGGCCATTTACCCATAGAGGGTGCTAGGCCCGTATGACGTTAATGATTATTAGAAGATATTTCCAAAGAGTCGTGTTGCTTGATAGTGCAGCACTAAGTGGGTGGTAAACTCCATCTAAAACTAAATATAACCATGAGACCGATAGCAAACAAGTACCGTGAGGGAAAGTTGAAAAGAACTCTGAATAGAGAGTTAAATAGTACGTGAAACTGTTTAGAGGTTAAGCCCGATGAACCTAAACATCCATGAAATATGAAAAATTCAACATTATAAATATTATATAATTATATAATAATGATGGTGTGCAATTTTTTCATATATGGACATTGCAATCTGTTAATAAATATATATTTATCATAAGATATATTTAAAAAGTTTATTTTATATATGAAAATTTATTTTCTATATAATATAATTTAAATATTATCGGATAAATAATTGACAGATAAAAAATCAATATAATGCGTAAATTATATATTATTATAATTTTATAATATTATATTAATTTATATATTAATATAATTATTATATGCATTAATATGATTAGCAATGCTATAGATTTAGGATACCTTCGGGACCCGTCTTGAAACACGGACCAAGGAGTCTAACATGTGTGCAAGTCATTAGAATTTATTTTAAATAAAATCTAAAGGCGTAATTAACTTAACTGTTAATATGGGATTAAATTATATATATAATTTTATATATATAATATCAATCCTGGGGCGTTCTATATAGTTATGTATATAAATAATTTTTAATTATTTTTTATACCTCTAACTAGAACGTACCTTGAGCATATATGCTGTGACCCGAAAGATGGTGAACTATACCTGATCAGGTAGAAGTCAGGGGAAACCCTGATGGAAGACCGAAACAGTTCTGACGTGCAAATCGATTGTCAGAATTGGGTATAGGGGCGAAAGACCTATCGAACTATCTAGTAGCTGGTTCCCACCGAAGTTTCCCTCAGGATAGCTGGTGCATAAAAATATTATATAAAATAATCTTATCTGGTAAAGCGAATGATTAGAGGCCTTAGGGCCGAAACGACCTTAACCTATTCTCAAACTTTAAATGGGTAAGAACCTAAACTTTCTTGAATGAAGTTTTAGGTTATGATATATTGTGCCCAGTGGGCCACTTTTGGTAAGCAGAACTGGCGCTGTGGGATGAACCAAACGTGACGTTACGGTGCCTAAATTAACAACTCATGCAGATACCATGAAAGGCGTTGCTTGCTTAAAACAGCAGGACGGTGGACATGGAAGTCGTAATCCGCTAAGGAGTGTGTAACAACTCACCTGCCGAAGCAACTAGCCCTTAAAATGGATGGCGCTTAAGTTGTATACCTATACGTCACTGTTAATGTAAATGATTTATATTACATTATTAATGTATATAAATTTAGAAACATTAACAAGTAGGTGGGTACAATGGTAGCGTAGAAGCATCTTCCGTAAGGATGTGTGGAGCTGCCATTGGTACAGATCTTGGTGGTAGTAGCAAATAATCGAATGAGACCTTGGAGGACTGAAGTGGAGAAGGGTTTCGTGTGAACAGTGGTTGATCACGAGTTAGTCGGTCCTAAGCTTAAGGCGAAAGCCGAACAAAATTTAAGGTTTTATCCCCATTGATAATATAAAATACCTTAAATTAAATAAGCGAAAGGGAATACGGTTCCAATTCCGTAACCTGTTGAGTATACGTTTGTAATAAATATGGTCATTATGATCATCCTGGTAACAGAAACAATCATAGAGAAGCCGTCGAGAGGTATCGGAAGAGTTTTCTTTTCTGTTTTATA
>NW_026578643.1:7500-12500 GCF_029603195.1 Condylostylus longicornis
AAGTATGAATTATAAAATAGTATATGGGTATAATAGTGGCGATGGCGGTAGCCACTATTAGTACATTCTTATTACTTACTATAAAGTATTAAGTATGAATTATAAAATAGTATATGGGTATAATAGTGGCGATGGCGGTAGCCACTATTAGTACATTCTTATTACTTACTATAAAGTATTAAGTATGAATTATAAAATAGTATATGGGTATAATAGTGGCGATGGCGGTAGCCACTATTAGTACATTCTTATTACTTACTATAAAGTATTAAGTATATATTATAAAATTGTATATGAGTATAATAGTGGCGATGGCGGTAGCCACTATTATTACATTCTTATTACTTACTATAAGTATATTAAGTATGTATTATAAAATTGTATATGGGTATAATAGTGGCGATGGCGGTAGCCACTATTATTACATTCTTATTACTTACTATAAGTATATTAAGTGTGTATTATAAAATTGCATATGAGTATTAATAGTGGCGTTGGTACTTAAGTAGTACATTCTTATTATACTTACCTATATATAAGTATGTATTATAGGAATGGTGATAAACATTTGCTATTGAAGGCTTGTAATATTGATTGGTAGGTGGTGGTGGTGGTTGTTAAGATAGGTTAAGTATATTCTTACTATAAATACTTCAAATAAGTATTTTCTTAATGTATTACTGCATGAATAATGATTTAAGTAATACTTATTATTATATATCAATACAGTGGCAGGTATTGGATATGGGAATAACATAGACCTGAACGAGACATATGTTATGCTCGACAGGCAATAATTACTTTTCATAAGTGAAAAGTAACCTGGGTTGGTAAACATGTTATGCCCACCCGATGAAAAAAATTTTTTCAGCCTGGTTTGATATTTATCAAAGGCAAAATAAGCCTGATCGGGACATATGTTATGCTCGACAGGCAATAATTACTTTTCATGAATGAAAAGTAACCTGGGTTGGTAAACATGTTATGCCCACCCGATGAAAAAATTTTTTTCAGCCTGGTTTGATATTTATCAAAGGCAAAATAAGCCTGATCGGGACATATGTTATGCTCGACAGGCAATAATTACTTTTCATGAATGAAAAGTAACCTGGGTTGGTAAGCATGTTATGCCCACCCGATGAAAAAATTTTTTTCAGCCTGGTTTGATATTTATCAAAGGCAAAATAAGCCTGATCGGGACATATGTTATGCTCGACAGGCAATAATTACTTTTCATGAATGAAAAGTAACCTGGGTTGGTAAGCATGTTATGCCCACCCGATGAAAAAATTTTTTTCAGCCTGGTTTGATATTTATCAAAGGCAAAATAAGCCTGATCGGGACATATGTTATGCTCGACAGGCAATAATTACTTTTCATGAATGAAAAGTAACCTGGGTTGGTAAACATGTTATGCCCACCCGATGAAAGAATTTTTTTCAGCCTGGTTTGATATTTACCAATGGCAATATAAGCCTTATCGGGACATATGTTATGCTCGACAGGCAATAATTACTTTTCATGAATGAAAAGTAACCTGGGTTGGTAAACATGTTATGCCCACCCGATGAAAAAAATTTTTTCAGCCTGGTTTGATATTTATCAAAGGCAAAATAAGCCTGATCGGGACATATGTTATGCTCGACAGGCAATAATTACTTTTCATAAGTGAAAAGTAACCTGGGTTGGTAAACATGTTATGCCCACCCGATGAAAAAAATTTTTTCAGCCTGGTTTGATATTTATCAAAGGCAAAATAAGCCTGATCGGGACATATGTTATGCTCGACAGGCAATAATTACTTTTCATGAATGAAAAGTAACCTGGGTTGGTAAACATGTTATGCCCACCCGATGAAAAAATTTTTTTCAGCCTGGTTTGATATTTATCAAAGGCAAAATAAGCCTGATCGGGACATATGTTATGCTCGACAGGCAATAATTACTTTTCATGAATGAAAAGTAACCTGGGTTGGTAAGCATGTTATGCCCACCCGATGAAAAAATTTTTTTCAGCCTGGTTTGATATTTATCAAAGGCAAAATAAGCCTGATCGGGACATATGTTATGCTCGACAGGCAATAATTACTTTTCATGAATGAAAAGTAACCTGGGTTGGTAAACATGTTATGCCCACCCGATGAAAAAATTTTTTTCAGCCTGGTTTGATATTTATCAAAGGCAAAATAAGCCTGATCGGGACATATGTTATGCTCGACAGGCAATAATTACTTTTCATAAGTGAAAAGTAACCTGGGTTGGTAAACATGTTATGCCCACCCGATGAAAAAATTTTTTCAGCCTGGTTTGATATTTATCAAAGGCAAAATAAGCCTGATCGGGACATATGTTATGCTCGACAGGCAATAATTACTTTTCATGAATGAAAAGTAACCTGGGTTGGTAAGCATGTTATGCCCACCCGATGAAAAAATTTTTTTCAGCCTGGTTTGATATTTATCAAAGGCAAAATAAGCCTGATCGGGACATATGTTATGCTCGACAGGCAATAATTACTTTTCATGAATGAAAAGTAACCTGGGTTGGTAAACATGTTATGCCCACCCGATGAAAAAATTTTTTTCAGCCTGGTTTGATATTTACCAATGGCAATATAAGCCTTATCGGGACATATGTTATGCTCGACAGGCAATAATTACTTTTCATGAATGAAAAGTAACCTGGGTTGGTAAACATGTTATGCCCACCCGATGAAAAAATTTTTTTCAGCCTGGTTTGATATTTACCAATGGCAATATAAGCCTGATCGGGACATATGTTATGCTCGACAGGCAATAATTACTTTTCATGAATGAAAAGTAACCTGGGTTGGTAAACATGTTATGCCCACCCGATGAAAAAATTTTTTTCAGCCTGGTTTGATATTTATCAAAGGCAAAATAAGCCTGATCGGGACATATGTTATGCTCGACAGGCAATAATTACTTTTCATGAATGAAAAGTAACCTGGGTTGGTAAGCATGTTATGCCCACCCGATGAAAAAATTTTTTTCAGCCTGGTTTGATATTTATCAAAGGCAAAATAAGCCTGATCGGGACATATGTTATGCTCGACAGGCAATAATTACTTTTCATGAATGAAAAGTAACCTGGGTTGGTAAGCATGTTATGCCCACCCGATGAAAAAATTTTTTTCAGCCTGGTTTGATATTTATCAAAGGCAAAATAAGCCTGATCGGGACATATGTTATGCTCGACAGGCAATAATTACTTTTCATGAATGAAAAGTAACCTGGGTTGGTAAACATGTTATGCCCACCCGATGAAAGAATTTTTTTCAGCCTGGTTTCATATTTACCAATGGCAATATAAGCCTTATCGGGACATATGTTATGCTCGACAGGCAATAATTACTTTTCATGAATGAAAAGTAACCTGAGTTGGTAAACATGTTATGCCCACCCGATGAAAAAATTTTTTTCAGCCTGGTTTGATATTTACCAATGGCAATATAAGCCTGATCGGGACATATGTTATGCTCGACAGGCAATAATTACTTTTCATGAATGAAAAGTAACCTGGGTTGGTAAACATGTTATGCCCACCCGATGAAAAAAATTTTTTCAGCCTGGTTTGATATTTATCAAAGGCAAAATAAGCCTGATCGGGACATATGTTATGCTCGACAGGCAATAATTACTTTTCATGAATGAAAAGTAACCTGGGTTGGTAAACATGTTATGCCCACCCGATGAAAGAATTTTTTTCAGCCTGGTTTGATATTTACCAATGGCAATATAAGCCTTATCGGGACATATGTTATGCTCGACAGGCAATAATTACTTTTCATGAATGAAAAGTAACCTGGGTTGGTAAACATGTTATGCCCACCCGATGAAAAAATTTTTTTCAGCCTGGTTTGACATTTACCAATGGCAATATAAGCCTGATCGGGACATATGTTATGCTCGACAGGCAATAATTACTTTTCATGAATGAAAAGTAACCTGGGTTGGTAAACATGTTATGCCCACCCGATGAAAAAATTTTTTTCAGCCTGGTTTGATATTTATCAAAGGCAAAATAAGCCTGATCGGGACATATGTTATGCTCGACAGGCAATAATTACTTTTCATGAATGAAAAGTAACCTGGGTTGGTAAACATGTTATGCCCACCCGATGAAAGAATTTTTTTCAGCCTGGTTTGATATTTACCAATGGCAATATAAGCCTTATCGGGACATATGTTATGCTCGACAGGCAATAATTACTTTTCATGAATGAAAAGTAACCTGGGTTGGTAAACATGTTATGCCCACCCGATGAAAAAATTTTTTTCAGCCTGGTTTGATATTTACCAATGGCAATATAAGCCTGATCGGGACATATGTTATGCTCGACAGGCAATAATTACTTTTCATGAATGAAAAGTAACCTGGGTTGGTAAACATGTTATGCCCACCCGATGAAAAAAATTTTTTCAGCCTGGTTTGATATTTATCAAAGGCAAAATAAGCCTGATCGGGACATATGTTATGCTCGACAGGCAATAATTACTTTTCATGAATGAAAAGTAACCTGGGTTGGTAAGCATGTTATGCCCACCCGATGAAAAAATTTTTTTCAGCCTGGTTTGATATTTATCAAAGGCAAAATAAGCCTGATCGGGACATATGTTATGCTCGACAGGCAATAATTACTTTTCATGAATGAAAAGTAACCTGGGTTGGTAAGCATGTTATGCCCACCCGATGAAAAAATTTTTTTCAGCCTGGTTTGATATTTATCAAAGGCAAAATAAGCCTGATCGGGACATATGTTATGCTCGACAGGCAATAATTACTTTTCATGAATGAAAAGTAACCTGGGTTGGTAAGCATGTTATGCCCACCCGATGAAAAAATTTTTTTCAGCCTGGTTTGATATTTATCAAAGGCAAAATAGGCCTGATCGGGACATATGTTATGCTCGACAGGCAATAATTACTTTTCATGAGTGATAAGTAACCTGGGTTGGTAAACATGTTATGCCCACCCGAT
>NW_026578643.1:17500-20613 GCF_029603195.1 Condylostylus longicornis
TGCAGCACTAAGTGGGTGGTAAACTCCATCTAAAACTAAATATAACCATGAGACCGATAGCAAACAAGTACCGTGAGGGAAAGTTGAAAAGAACTCTGAATAGAGAGTTAAATAGTACGTGAAACTGTTTAGAGGTTAAGCCCGATGAACCTAAACATCCATGAAATATGAAAAATTCAACATTATAAATATTATATAATTATATAATAATGATGGTGTGCAATTTTTTCATATATGGACATTGCAATCTGTTAATAAATATATATTTATCATAAGATATATTTAAAAAGTTTATTTTATATATGAAAATTTATTTTCTATATAATATAATTTAAATATTATCGGATAAATAATTGACAGATAAAAAATCAATATAATGCGTAAATTATATATTATTATAATTTTATAATATTATATTAATTTATATATTAATATAATTATTATATGCATTAATATGATTAGCAATGCTATAGATTTAGGATACCTTCGGGACCCGTCTTGAAACACGGACCAAGGAGTCTAACATGTGTGCAAGTCATTAGAATTTATTTTAAATAAAATCTAAAGGCGTAATTAACTTAACTGTTAATATGGGATTAAATTATATATATAATTTTATATATATAATATCAATCCTGGGGCGTTCTATATAGTTATGTATATAAATAATTTTTAATTATTTTTTATACCTCTAACTAGAACGTACCTTGAGCATATATGCTGTGACCCGAAAGATGGTGAACTATACCTGATCAGGTAGAAGTCAGGGGAAACCCTGATGGAAGACCGAAACAGTTCTGACGTGCAAATCGATTGTCAGAATTGGGTATAGGGGCGAAAGACCTATCGAACTATCTAGTAGCTGGTTCCCACCGAAGTTTCCCTCAGGATAGCTGGTGCATAAAAATATTATATAAAATAATCTTATCTGGTAAAGCGAATGATTAGAGGCCTTAGGGCCGAAACGACCTTAACCTATTCTCAAACTTTAAATGGGTAAGAACCTAAACTTTCTTGAATGAAGTTTTAGGTTATGATATATTGTGCCCAGTGGGCCACTTTTGGTAAGCAGAACTGGCGCTGTGGGATGAACCAAACGTGACGTTACGGTGCCTAAATTAACAACTCATGCAGATACCATGAAAGGCGTTGCTTGCTTAAAACAGCAGGACGGTGGACATGGAAGTCGTAATCCGCTAAGGAGTGTGTAACAACTCACCTGCCGAAGCAACTAGCCCTTAAAATGGATGGCGCTTAAGTTGTATACCTATACGTCACTGTTAATGTAAATGATTTATATTACATTATTAATGTATATAAATTTAGAAACATTAACAAGTAGGTGGGTACAATGGTAGCGTAGAAGCATCTTCCGTAAGGATGTGTGGAGCTGCCATTGGTACAGATCTTGGTGGTAGTAGCAAATAATCGAATGAGACCTTGGAGGACTGAAGTGGAGAAGGGTTTCGTGTGAACAGTGGTTGATCACGAGTTAGTCGGTCCTAAGCTTAAGGCGAAAGCCGAACAAAATTTAAGGTTTTATCCCCATTGATAATATAAAATACCTTAAATTAAATAAGCGAAAGGGAATACGGTTCCAATTCCGTAACCTGTTGAGTATACGTTTGTAATAAATATGGTCATTATGATCATCCTGGTAACAGAAACAATCATAGAGAAGCCGTCGAGAGGTATCGGAAGAGTTTTCTTTTCTGTTTTATAGTTGTACTACCATGGAAATCTTTCGAAGAGAGATATGGTAGATGAACTAGAAGAGCATGGCATTTACTGCTGTGTCGATATTTTCTCCTCGGACCTTGAAAATCTATGATTGGGCCACGCAAACTTCTCAACAGGCCGTACCAATATCCGCAGCTGGTCTCCAAGGTGAAGAGTCTCTAGTCGATAGAATAATGTAGGTAAGGGAAGTCGGCAAATTAGATCCGTAACTTCGGGATAAGGATTGGCTCTGAAGATTGAGATAATCGGGCTTGAATGGGAAACAATAAAGTGGTGCATGTACTCGTTCTGGGTAAATAGAATTTATTATAAAATTTATTTTATAATATTTTTGTTCCCCGGATAGAAGCTACATAACCAGTTGTGGAACATTCTTGCTAATAATATACTGGTAATATAATTTTTTAATTATATTATCATATATTTTATAACGGTTATCAATTAACAATCAATTCAGAACTGGCACGGACTTGGGGAATCCGACTGTCTAATTAAAACAAAGCATTGTGATGGCCCTAACGGGTGTTGACACAATGTGATTTCTGCCCAGTGCTATGAATGTCAAAGTGAAGAAATTCATTTAAGCGCTGGTTAACGGCGGGAGTAACTATGACTCTCTTAAGGTAGCCAAATGCCTCGTCATCTAATTAGTGACGCGCATGAATGGATTAACGAGATTCCTACTGTCCCTATCTACTATCTAGCGAAACCACAGCCAAGGGAACGGGCTTGGAATAATTAGCGGGGAAAGAAGACCCTGTTGAGCTTGACTCTAGTCTGGTAGTGTAAGGAGACATAAGAGGTGTAGCATAAGTGGGAGATATAATATTTCGGTATTATATCAATAATGAAATACCACTACTCTTATTGTTTCCTTACTTACTTGATAAAATGGAACGTGTATCATTTACTTAGCCATTACACGGATATATATCCATTATATATTTTATGGTATTTTGTTTTGATGCAAGTTTCTTGATAAAAGTACAATGAGTTTGTTATATACACCAAACATATTTATATAAAATGATTTTGGTATAAAAAATAATTATTTTTAATTATTTTCTTATACTTATAATCAAAGTAATATAATATGGTATGACTCTTTCACTCAGGTATGATCCAATTCAAGGACATTTCCAGGTGGGGAGTTTGACTGGGGCGGTACATCTTTCAAATAATAACGAAGGTGTCCCAAGGCCAGCTCAGTGCGGACAGAAACCACACGTAGAGCAAAAGGGCAAATGCTGACTTGATCTCGATGTTCAGTACACATAGAGACAGCAAAAGCTCGGCCTATCGATCCTTTTGGTTTAAGGAGTTTTTAACAAGAGGTGTCAGAAAAGTTACCACAGGGATAACTGGCTTGTGGC
>NW_026578644.1:0-36495 GCF_029603195.1 Condylostylus longicornis
AAAAGTGGTTCTTGACGTCTCAACAAATCAATTAATTATCGTCGCACCTCTTCGGTTATTCATCTTCAATCTGACGACATCAACATTCCATTCAAGTATTTGTTTGGAGCGTCTTCAAACAGAACTTGCTGCATCAGCGACTCGACATGTCACTGTCCCAAAATCCTCAGACCCTTCGAATCTGTTTCTGTCTGCCTCACACAACTCTCTTTTATTCAACTCGGGATCTCTTGAGTTCAACAGAAACAAACCACTCAGCGGATCAAAACCTGTAGACTATAGTTCTGGATTGGCGTTTCCATTGCTGAAGGGATTCTGGGGTTTATCATCTGTCTTGCGTCGTACCTCAGTTGGTATCATTTTGGGACATTTGACTTTAGGAGAAATGAATTTTTCGATACATCGACCGCCTGTTTTCAACACACGAACCGAATCAATGGATCCCAACAGAAATTCGAGTGATCCATCACGCCCACCTTCCTTCTCTCCATCATTTCACTCTTCATTATCGACGATGCCTGTTCTGTTGCTTCCATTAAAGGCTCTCTTCAATCTTCTCTCCCATCCTCATTTCCGACGGACAAAACGCTCGACGGATCAGCTGATTAAAATTCAAAAAGAAGAAACCAGCACCACCCGTCCAAATCGCGAATCCCAGGATATTTACGGACCTGCCAGTTTGGGACATTCCTCCCAAGATTTCTTCGGGATGTTCTTACCCAGACTTTTTCTAGAGCCTCTGATGTCGTCTCTTGAACCAACCACCTCTGCGTCTCTTCTTAAGGTTCTTTTAGATGGATACAGTTCCCGCCTTCCTCTTGTCACAACAATCGTTGGAGCGTCAATGGCTCTTTCAATTCCCCTTCCTCCTCGTTTATTGGATCTCACGCCAGATCCTTCTATTTCTATCCCAGAAACATCTTTCTTCCCCTTTCTATGTCCCAGATCCAACACTCTCCACTCTATCTTCCTTGTCTCTCAACATGACTCGCTCAAGAGGAGCAGAGGAGATAGATTTCCCTGGCAGGAAAGGTTCAGCTGACTCTTCCATGTTGACACCTTCTCCTTCAAAAACTTGCGGTTTCATTTAAGAGACGAAGACATGAATCGATACGACGCCCCCCTCGTTGTTCCTCCTCCCCATTTTTGTGTTGTTAACCGCATGGAACCCAAATCACCGATTTGGGGGACAAGAACGAGATCCTTATTGCACTGCATTGGCACACCAGCCACGCCATCCACCCCGGCCTCGCAATTCAAACCGCGTCACACTCAGCCTCTCTCCTGATTACCACCACCTTCCACGAAGAAAAACTTCAGCATCAAGAAAAGCTTCACTTCGGTCCGTCACACATCGCAGTTCTTCCTCTTAAATATTCATCTTATTATTTTCAGGTTGCTGCTCCACTCGCGAGAGGATGATTCAAATCCATTTGTATCGATCGGCTCCTTCGAAGCAGAACCACCGAATCCTACTCTCTCTTCAACAGGAAAGATGAACTCGATGCTGCAGCGTCGTCTCACATCTCGAGTTGGAGGAGGAAAGTCTTTTGTCGGAACTCTTGAAAAATCGCGCAGTGCGATCTTCTGGAATTGTCCGCATGATGAAAACAAAGAGGGTTCGGAATCTTGTGCTGCGAAGGATTTTGATATGAATGGTACGAGTCCTTTTTCTGAGCCGCGCGATGCAGGATCGTCATCGTCGGACATTGATTGGGACATTCCACGGTCCCATCCATCGAAGCTGGGTTATGAAGTCGAATTAGACATCAATGGGATGCCTTTCTATCAGCATCGGTTTTTAGGTCGAAGAGACGTTGGGTCGACTCCTCCATTGTCTCGAGATGAAGAGGCGTTCACGTCATGGTTGTCTCCATCTCTCCCAGGTGCCGAATTGTACACACTTTCCAGTTACACCTTGGTCCTATCGTTGATATCACTGGATCTCTTGATCTCTCACATTGCTAAAATTCTTCATCAGTACAAAACGCAACGAAAATTCGAAAGTTTTTTCCAGTGGCGTGTGATGTCCACTGCACATTCTGGTCCGCCGCCATCAACAAACTATGGAGCTCGTGAACTACCAGATATCGACATCTACAAACGACGTTCGACTCCAAGCACGTCTGCCTGTAGTTTCGATTTAGCAATGGAGGACACGTGGTGTTCTCATCTCACTCTTCCTGACTTCAATGCTTCTTTTCGATCAAGCCTTCTTCGACTCATCGCCACCAATTGCAAGCCACTTCTTTCTTCAACCCTTCCGTTATTCTCTGCTCTTGCGCTTCATCCTGGATTTCCAGCATTACGCTCGATCGCTTCCTTGTGGTGCCAATTAATCGCTTCAACAAGTTCCCTTTCCGGGAATCGTCGACTCAGCCGTGAAATTTCATTCGCTCTTGTGGCTTCCCAAAATACTCCAGGAGTTGAAGTTGACACGAAGAAGGTTGCGCTACGCGAAGGTTGCATTTCGGTCAATGGATCACTTTATTCGACGCGTAAAGGAAATGATCCATTATTCGTGACGGTTGAAACCATCGCTGTTGCAACCCTCGCTGAGCTTTTCATGCAACGCCCATTCTCATTAAGAGGTACGTTTTCAGATTGATGATCCATACAATTGATCATAAAATTGATTCATCAGGACAAGTGACGTCTTTCCGTCCCCGGCCAGTCACTGTAGTGATTGCAAGGTCTTTAGTCGAATGGTGTGGGTCTAGCAACATTTATGCTGCGAATAAAGCGCTTCATGATCCCCCCGTCTATCTTGTCAATTATGCTCTCGATCTATTTGCCCGTGGGTATGCTCTTCTTTGGAGAAGTGCACTGTTTGACTATCCCTCTTCGCTCGCAATGAATGAATGGAATTTGTGGAAAACAGACGCTGCAACGTTTTCATGTTCTTCCGATCTCTCACTGTGTTTGACAAAGCGACGCGAACATCTTCCAACTACAATGGGTTCAGCGCTGTCTGGACTAGCAAGAGCAAACAGACAAACGACAACATCATCATCTGAAACAGAAACATCAGTTGCTGTCCCAATTGAACTCATTCATGTTTTGATTTATCGGATTCTCTGCGTGGCTCAAATCCCACATTTTTCAAAAGCTGCTACAAACGCTTTGCTACAAGTTGGGAGGGCGGATCCAGTTCGCCTGATTCGTGCGTTAGGATGTGCTGCGAAGTAAGGGGGAATAAAAACGAATTATTACAATGATTCGCTTGAATTATCAGGAGAATCGAGAATGGGACAACATTTTGCAACAACGCGTTGATGTCTTTGGTTCAAATGGTCGTTAAATATCCTCTTGTTTGTTTGAAATATTTATCGAATATTGTTGATGCGGTCGTTAAATGTTTAGATCCCTCGAATCCATCTCTACGGTATGACTTCCACTCACCATCATGTACTCTATTGTGTACCGTGTGCAGAAGGAATACATTAACAGCCGCAACAGCTGCTTTATTTCAACTTGTTCGTGTTTACCCAATGGCAACATTCCACCAAGCATCGCAGCGTTTTGCTGTTGGAAATGTTGATGGCTTTGTCGTTATTTTCGATCTCCGAACAGCGACAAAATGGCGTGTATTAGAGGGACATTCAGGTATCAATGGTTGAGCTGGCAGGCCAGGGTGCTTTCCCGCCCGAAGCCTTTGATAGCCGTCATCTGTTCTCTTCTTAGGAGCTGTCAGTGCGATTGGCTTCACTGAAAATGGCGCTCAAGTTGCTTCATACTCAGCCGCAGATCAGACGTTTTGTTTGTGGCAGGTAGACTGTTCATCTGTATGAACATCATCTCTGTTCAAACATCTTCTATTTTTGTTGCTTAGTGTTCTTCTTCCGGATTCCTGGGTGGCATTCTCGGAATGTCCGGAAAATGTCAAAAATTGCTTCGCTTACCCAGAACTGCAAGAGGGACAGTTCTCCCGCCGCTCGAACAATTACTGTCCATGAAGCTTTTGTCAAAGTCTCCAGTGGACTGGATTTTGCGGAGGTACCAGAAAAATATGAAGAACCCCTTGGTTTATAAGTTTTTTGTTTGTAGGGAGGACGGAAGAGGCTACGCTATTCGGGTGTAATATACGTAAATAATTAATTTTTCAAACTTCTTGGTTTTTTCACTGAATGATGTAAAATCTGGTCCTGACAGCTATGGAAAATAACAAACAACTCATAGTGAATGATCTCCACTTTACGAAATCCCCAAAAGAATTGGATGAAAAAATAAAAGGGCGTCAAATTTGTGGTTCATGTGGAAGCTCACGAAGGTATCACTCAAGTGCTCCATCCTTGTTGATTTCATTTTTTTCTAGATTTCTTTGTTTCAAATGTCGAAAAATTACTCTTACGGATGAGGAGCATTCAAGATACATTCCAGTAATTCCTTCTCTTCCATTTAAAGTCCATGTGTGAGGGAATCAGTTCACTCTATTTATCATTAGATTTCACTCTATTTATCATGTATTCTCACTACAATTATCCAGTCTATGTACACTATACTCATAACACTCTATTCTACGCACATGCTTTGTCATTATGAAAATCTTTTGTTGTAGAATCAAACATCCGAGCGAGAAACCATCCAAGAGTTCTGCTGGTATGTGCAAGAAAATGATTCCTACTCATCCATTGTGAGATCAATCAACAATTTACAATTATTTCAGTCCCTTTGCAAATTCTGTCTCCAACTCACGTTATGACGTACGATTTTCCGGTGAGTGATTTCGGTTGATGCTCTCTCACTCAATATAAAGTTGTTGAGCTTTTGCGAGGGTCTCTTTCTCATGGGCCATCCATACAGCATTGTTTAGTTACTCACCATTCCTTCAGGCAATTCCTCCATTTGATGCGGAATCAATAAACAACAAAAATGCTGTCGTTCTTTTTCCTACTGAAGTAAGTATTTCAATATCTGGAGCACATTCACCTTCATGGCAGGACGCTCTAGATTCTCGAGAGGTTGAATGGTCAGAAATAAAGCATGTTATTGCCATTGATTGCTCATGGTTGCAAATCAAAGTAATGCACAAATAATCAGCTTCAGATTGGGCTATTGTGGTGAAGCACCAGACATCAAGTTTTTATTCAACACAAGTCTTTATTCAATAGGAAATCCTGCGCAATCCGAACTTGGTCTCCCTCCCTAAAGTCTCCCTCTCTTCCCGTAGGACTTCCTTCTGGAGGTGAATTGAGTTCTGGTCTCTTTCTCTCCTGATCTCTTCAATTTCAGGTTCCAGTTCAAATCGGACGAGTTTCTCTCTACAGCGGAAGCAATTTACTTTCTGCTCAGGTGAGAACATCGTTCAACAGGAAAACATGGAGGACGGTCTTAGAATCACTAATCTTCATCGGTCTTTGCCATGAAGTTTTGCTGCTTCATCAGAGACTATTTTCAAGTGACGTTCAAGTGCGAATATGACGGACGGTTCGACGATTTACTGTTCTTTTTTGCTCTTCAGTATCAAAAAATCCAGGTGCGTTTTTTCCTCCTTCCACTGTTCTTATTTCTGCTTCTTCAGTGTCAGAATGTCAAAAACGAAATTCCTTCCACCGAAATTTCTCGCCAGGTTTGTTGAACAAACGACATCTTCTCATAAAACGGTGACATTTTGCAGCGTCGGCTGAGAGCCCAAGCACTGAACCAAGAAAGATCCAAACGACAGCGCTTGCACACATGAAGCCTGACAAAACAGTTCTCACATCAGGTTCACTTTCCACTCTACCTAATCAGTTATAATCTCATGAGCCACCAAGATTGGACTCCGGTTGTGATTAACAAAACAGTCAAAAAAGGGACTGGAACTGCCTCTGAGCAGGAAATCAATCAAGCGCGTCGCCGAGGCGACCAAGTAGACACTGTCAAGAAATGTACGACATCCATTCTGTTCCTAACGTTTAGCTGTGTCCCGTGTTTCAGTTATGGGAGGACAAAACAAAGCTACAAAATCTCCAGTACCAAAGTGAGTTTATTCAACAAAGCGACTGTGTTAGATTCTTCTGTTCATTTTTTCAGTGCAGCAAAGCTCGACGAAGACACTGGTGACTATCACGTGGATCGTGTTTCGTTTGATTTTGCTAAAGCATTGCAACAAGCACGACTAGAGAAGAAGATGACGCAAGCTCAACTCGCTCAGCAAGTGAACGAGAAGGCCAGCGTTATTAATGACTATGAAAGCGGAAAGGTGAGATATGGGATTGAAATTTTCAATTATGTGGGATGTCTTTTAGGCAATTCCTAATGGTGCCTTGGTTTCCCGATTAAACAAGATTTTAGGTGCTCGTTTGCCATCAGCGAAACAACCCAAGAAGAAAGTTGAAGATGAGCCCTAGAAGTTTTCTTTGTTTTCTTTGATCTCTAACTAAATCATTCTAAAGGACCTCTACGAAGTAAAAAAAGCGAACTAAGTTGAATAAAATCAAAAATATTTATGGGCTCATCGCTGAATATTATTCCGACGTTCAGAGCGTCGTGAGTGGTGTTTGGATCGCTGGTCTGAATTTTGGGGAGAATTTGTGGTTCCTTTTTTCTCAGCCGACAACGAATTTGATGATCCACTCACAAGACGACGGCGACGGTGCGATTTGGGGCCATCGAGCTGTTCCCACCATCGTGGTTGCGCATGCTCCAATGCAGGTTCCTGAAGAAACAAATTAAAATCAACACTTTGTTCAATCTCGACATACTTGGCCAATGTTTAAATATTTACACAACCAACAAGGATCAGCTGCCATTTTAAAACTGACAAAATCGCTGTCCGCTTTTTAGAGGACTGTTGCCTTTTAAGTATCTGTGTATGCAGATTGCATTCGGCGCGCTTATATGAGACGTGTGCAATATCTACCATCATATTATATCTCTAGAATTCGTCTGTAAAATTTTGTCTTCTAATTTGTTTTGGCTCATTAACTTGTCTTCTATCTTGTGCTTTAATTAGTTTTCTTTCATCTTGAGCATTTGTTTGTTATCAATTTTGCATCTAGGAGAAAAATCCTGATTCATTTTCATCATCTTCAAATTATAGAATTTGTTTTGATACAATAAGTTTGTTTTGATAAGTTAATTTTTTCATCCACATAATGGCGTCGCAATCCGTAACAACCAACAATGAAGGTTCCCTTTCAACAGTTAATGAAGTAACAACCAAGAACAGCAAAAGGGTTCAGGTCTTAAGGTAAGCGACGGCTTGCAATGTGTGACTCCCTCCCGAAAAAACGTCCGATTAGGTGCGGCGAATCTCGCACAGGGCGGTGCCGCCTAAGAAGTTTCTTTTCGCCATTTATAAAGACGAAGTTGTGGTTCATTGAAAGATTCGAGGATCTCTTTGAGTCTTTAGGACATTATGTTTACGACCATTCCTATCGTTTCATCATCATTCCAACGGTCCTTTGCTTATTGTTCTCTTTTGGCTTTCTTCGACGAACACCTGAACTTGATATGGAGAAACTCTACAGCCTTCCGGTATCTCCAAGTGCAACGGTGAGGGAAGACTGACTTAGTAGGCGGTGGAAACTTGATAGACTTTGCGAGACTTGATAGACGGTGGAAACGTATCAGTTTGTATCGATGATTGTCTCTTATGAAGAAGTTTCCTTCTTTTAATTTGATTTTCTTTCATTTTAGGCCAAAATTGAATTGAATCGCGTTTTTTCCGATCGAAAGAATTGAATATATATTTGCTTCCTCCATCAATGAAGGAGAATTATTGAGTGAATCGCATTTGCAACATCTTGAACAATTTTGGAAGAAAGTTATGAAGCTGAAAATACCGCAATCTCTTGTTCTTGAAGCTTCGGTTCCAGGTAACGCACTCTATTCACTCTTTCACGCTCCATGACGATTTGGGTCAAATCTTCCGTATGATGTTAATTGTCTTCACCCTCTATTCACTGTATTCAGTATTTTATGGTATTCACCATCTTGTGAATTGTTAATTGTTTGTAACGCTCTGTTCACTCTATTTACTATTTTGTTTTCAATTGTTTGTTCATTGTTTGTTCTCCAGGTGAGATCACTGTGATGCGTGATTGGCTTCTCGAAAATGATCCCGAGATTCTTCGATTCGATCCTGAATACATCGTGACGAAAAATGAGGGGAAGATTGCGGAACGAACAGAAGAAGATCGGGAGAGTTTCATTCGCTTGGAAGACGTTTGCATTCAGGACCCTGATGGAAAATGCAAAGTTGTGAATCCATTGGAGCTCTACTCAAGTGCAGCGCAGTATGGCAAACCCCTGAGAACCAGCAGATATCCGACACTGATCAATTTTAAAACAGCCACAGCTTATCGGATTGATTGTTGCTGGGAGGAGTTGTTACAGAAGTGCGAGGATCAACGACGATGGTTCACAACGCAACTGCTGCTGCATTTCGGTTGGATTTAAACGGAAATCCTGATCGTGTGATTGAATCATCTGCTTGGGAACAAGCGCTCATCGTTGTGATCCAACACATGAAACTGCCTGATTTGAAACTCTATGTTCGTGTTGAACGAAGTCTTTCGGATGAATTGGCCCAATCATGTCAATTAAGAGGGGAGGATTTGGCGATGTTAATTTTTGCTGCTGTATTTGTCTTTGTCTTTACGGTTTCTATGAATTCATCTTTGGATCGGTATCGATCAAAATGGCTTCCAGCATCCATTGGCGTTATTTCAACATTGATGGCTTACGGTGGCGGAGTAGGATTTTGTCACATTCTGGGATTCAAGCATGTCCCCTCCATCAGAAAGTACTCCGTTCATCTTATTGGGTATCGGTGTAGATGACATCTTTGTTCTCTCAAATGCGTATACGCTGACGTATCTTCACAGTCAGAATTCAAGGACACGTCTGGGTTTAACATTTCGCGATGCCGGAATTTCTATCACTCTAACAACTGTAACAAACATTCTCGCGTTTGCTGTTGGTGCAACATCCGTTTATTACTCGATTCGTGTCTTCTGTATCGTCACTGCTACGGGACTTCTTGCTGGATATGTTCTTGCTTTGACTCTCTTTGCAGCAGTGCTTTCCATCAACGCTAAAGCCGAACAGAAATACCGATCAGTCCCGCTGTGGGACAACGACAAACCGATAACATCCGACAAGCGACTTTTCGAAAGTGATGACGCAGCAAGACTCGAAACCGCCGATTCTGGTCCAGAGCGGGTTGTTGAAACAGAAGTTTCGGAAAAGCGGTTGAAACCAGGGATGACGATGTTGGCGGACCGAACTCCGAAAAAAGGATTTCCCATGGACGAACCTTCAACGATAACGTCTTCGAAAATGTCGTGTGCTGATTCGAATCAATTGAGTCCATCAAGCGGCGGGGATCCAACAGTCTTGTCCACTCGACCCCACACCCCAACCCTCTCATCGCCACAGAGTAGAAGTGATCATTCGGCAGCATCTGATCGACTCCTACAAGACGTCCTTGAAAAGCGATTTGACAACAATAAGGCTCAAACTCGCGAATTCCAGCAGCAAACATCCGTTCTTGAAGAAGAGGTGTCCATGAGGGTTTGTCTGCCCCTTCAGAGTTGCGGCCTCCGTACTGATGTGTCACGTGCATCCTCGCGGGCCGGATTGTCTCTTGGACCATTCGGAACCACATCGGGATTTTTCGCAGTAGAAGAGCTTGACGGTCATCTTGTTGTCGCTGAGCGTGTTGCAGAAATGTGCGAAAAAAAGAAAAAGAAGAAACAAAAAGATGACGGTGTTGAAATGCAGAGAGTGACGTTTGCTCAGAATCTTGGCACCTCTGATGATGACAGAAGTGAACCAATGACATCAAAGAGTGTTCAATTCATTTGGTTAGAAGATGATGATACGATCTCAGCCTCCATGACACCGAATCACGTTTGCACGAGTCCACCAATCCGAGAGGCTGATGATGAAGACCTCAAGAGTGAACAATCCGTGTTTGATTTAACAACAATTCCCCGTCTTGTTCAAGTCCAACAGCAACTGATCCCCATCGAAGCGATCAACTTCCATGAACCCGACGGAACTGTCGGAAAATGGCCCCGTTCTTTCTTCATGCATTACTACGGTCCGTTTTTGTTGCAGCCAATCGTCAAAGCTGTTGTGATTCTTGGATTCTTGGGTCTTCTTTGTTTCACAACTTATAACGCCACCACAGTCGAGGCCGGACTAAAAGTGCGGGACATTACTCCGTTCAAATCGTATCTCAGAGATTTCTACGACATTCGAGAAAAATATTTCGCTGCGTATGGCGATGAGTGTGTCGTATTCTTTCCAGATGGCGGAGAATGGTGGGACTCTGACATTCAACATGGAGTTCGGAATCTGACCGAATCGATCCGTAATCTCCCTTCTGTCGTTTTTGTATTAAACGGATTTGAAGACTTGTTGAATTTCATCGATACGAGAAGCAAAACAGAAGGCGGTCTTGGCGTTCAGATGAATGAACCCGAATTCAAGAGAAAGGAAAAATTTATGACGTATTTTGATGAATTCATGAAAACTCCACGTGGAATGATTTATGCGCCGATGTTCACAGTTGAAGATGGAATTCTAACCTCATGGAAGTTCTATTACTGGTGAGAAGTTTCTGACGCTCTTCACGATTTCTTTTGTTCACTATTTCTTTTTAATAGGATGAGATTTCAAGATAACACATTAGTTGCGATTCATTGGTTCCAAGATGTTCAACAACTTCTGAAGAACGCTTCTCATCTATTCAATGGTTATGTCTTCACCCCTCTTGCTGTCATGTGGGAAAGTGATCCCGTCATATTGATGTCGACTGTTACAAACATGGCGGTCGCCCTTCTCAGTATGGGAATTTGTGCATCCTTCTTGATTCCTGATTTTCGGAGTGGCCTTCTTGTTTTATTAGTCATCATCATGATTGATCTTGATGTCTACGCATTCATGCCAGTTTGGAATCTCAATCTCAATATGCTCACGATGGTGAATCTCGTTCTCTCGATCGGATTTGCCGTTGATTACACTGCCCACATCACCCATTGCTTCAATCATTGTAAAGGGAGAACGCGTGATCGTCGAGTGATTGAAACGCTTCTACTGATGGGACTGCCAGTGACCGAGGGAATGGTGTCGACGTACGCCGCAGTTGGAGTCCTCTCGTTCTCGCACAAATATGCGTTGGTCGTTGTGTTCCGAATGACAACTTTGGTCATGGCATTTGCTTTTATCCATGGAATTGTTCTCATGCCTGTTGTTTTGTCACTCATTGGCCCGATGGATCCACGTGAAGTTGATATTGTTGAAATTCGTGACGGTCTTGTTATTGCGACACGGACAGTTGATGGATCGACTGGCCGAGTTTTGAATCATGTACTCCATTATAGCCAGCACATTGGTCAGCGGAAGGATTGGATTGCTCATATAGGAGAAAGGAATGAATCACATAATACTTGAAAACCGATGGTGTTCAAAGAAGGAAAGTCGGATGCTAATCTCAGGGTCGAAGGTTTGATTCCGAATTTTTGATCGATGTTCCATAATTGTGTCTGACGAATTCATTTTTTAATGTGGTGTGCAGAGAATGTTGTATTTTGTACACTTTGAGTCGTTTCTATTGGTTTGACCTGTGGGTCGCAGACATTATGAAAATTCAAAGAACAGAAATGTACTATTCAGAGTCTAGGGTGCTAACCACCACACCATACAACTATTAGTTGTTTCGATCGCAGGGACAAGACATCATCAACATGAAAAACTTGAACCTGAAAATAAATTTGGACGTGAAAGTTTAAACAAGACCATCTGAATACGATTCTTAAGTGTTTGATTCGGCATTTGATTCGTTGTTGGCCTTTGATTCGTTGTCGGCGATCGGCTTTGGATTCGTGGTTGGCAACAATTTGGTTGAAAGAGCCAACGAAGGGCTGAAGGCTTCGTAGTGCCTTCTTCTTTTCTGGTTGTCTTTGGAGGGATCGGACGAGAGAGCAATGAGGCCGGTTCTGGCCTTGATGTTAGTGGAGACCCCAATGAAAACTGATTCGATTTCTTCTTCGGCTTCGACATTTTCTTCCATGTCGTTGGTTGTATTTCAATAATGACGTGTGGGTTTGGCTTCGGCTCCGGTGGCATTTCAATAATTTCGTGTTGTTGGCGTCGTCCCAAGGGGTTCACGAAAGAGCTCATAAGGCTTGCCGGGCCAATACACTCTTCATCCGGTCTGAAATATTTAATGTGTAACTGAAACCTGACAGGTTTGTCGATAGACTGCATGCATACATTGCATGGTGTTTGTTTATTAGATCCGCTCTGTCCCAATTGACCATTTGTTTTTTACGGGGTTTTCCTCCTTTTTTTTTGGTCTAGAACCTCCACTCCGAGTTTTTAAACATCCGCCACTCATCGCAACCCGTTTGCATTTGCACAATTTCAACTGCGAGCGTTTTAACTGCAACAACTTTAATATACGCTATTGTCAACTCTTCGGTACCCGGACATTCGTATTATGTCGCAATCACCTCCAGAACCAAAAGCCCTAAACTAACCTCCATTGGGAGGTTCCGTACACAGTAAGGCCACTGTGGCAATGATCCCGAAAGAGGAAAATAAGGTGAAGGCCGGAGTAGTGCTCGCAGGTGGGAGGTGTGATTTCGACGATGCGGCTTGCTAGTTCGAGTGCTTGTTGGTGGAAACTACTATGGGTGTTTGCGAAGAGTATTGTTACGTAAGTGTAAAGTGCTTCGCAGATAGGTGGGATGAACACATGTGCAATGTAACAGAGAATGATCACGGTTGTTCCTCCAATCACAATGACAAGATAGCAAAAAACTCTCTTCAGTGCTTGGAACACATACATCATAAATAAGAGTGAAATAAATAATGATGAAGCAAATATGTAATATAACAATGGAGGAATCGGGAAGAGTGACGCCCAAGACATCACTGGTTCAAAAAAAGGGAATTGGGACATGAAGGAATTGATGGGGGTAAGGATGGGCATGAAGGCTACGTCAAGGTATCAAGAGCTGGCGAACTGTTTCGATTGCCTGAATACTGCATATAGTAACATGAGGCACGCTGTTGAGACACACGGACAAGAATCTTGTGCAGTTTGCAACTAAGTGCACGCAACCTTTCATCCATTGCAACTCCTTCGAACGGCTCCTCAAGATTTCCGTCTGCTTGTGCTTCTTCGACACAACTGTCTTCCTCAAATTGGTGTCCACATTTTGTGTGTCACGCAGTTTGACGATGGCTACAGGTGTTTTCAGCTTTCGTGATTTTGGGAGTCGCCCGTTCTTCTCAAAAATCAGCATGAAACTATAAAATCGAGTGACTTGGCGGTACGAGACTCAACCAACGACAAGGTGGTCTATGGGAGGCAAAAACGTCGAACCGCACCGTGCAACTCTCTGATTACAATTTGCAACTTCGCTGGTGGTTCAAGTTTTTATTTCTTCTCATCATCGATTTTCATGGAAGCGTTCTCTTTTTCGGTGACGGCCCTCTTGCCTTCTATCGGATTCCACTGATCTACTACGATGTCTTCGTCTCTCTTCTCTTATAGAATGCTCTATCTGTTCTTTCCTTCTTCTTCCTCTATCGCTGGGAGATGAATCTCTTGATGGACTTCTTTTTTGTCTCTTACGTCGTCGCTTGCGATCTTCTGAAAAACGTTGAGGAATCATCACAAAACAGGCGCGGCAGAGGATTTCCATCAATTGAACGAGAACAGCTGCTAGCGTCGCTTACGATCTTCTGATGAGGAGTCATCACTAGGCGATCGACGATGTGAACGTTTTTCTTTGTGCCTTCTCGAAGATTTCTGATCAACAATCTTTTATAAAATATTCAAGATTAGAAACGCGCTTTCTCACGTTCTTGTGCCACTTCTCTGTTTTGCCTTCAAGAAGCAATCCTAGCGTTGAGGGTTTCTTACTGGTTGTTGAGGAGTCATTGAGGGAAAGATAGTTGCGACATTGAAACGGCAAATGCCCAACTGAGAAGCAAATGAACATTAAAAAGAAAACAAACTTCTTCTGTACCTGCTATAATAGCGATCTTACCTTGGCCACACTTTCGGCAGGCACCAGGGGTTGTGGAAGAAGAGCTCCCTGTGAGTCTCGCCAATGCAAAGAGACCCCTTGCCTTCTCTTCTATCTGCTCGTTCATGCCCGAATGCTCACCCGGCTGGGTTGGGGCGTACGGATCATATCCCACAGATTTTTGCTACAAAGAATCAAACACACGGTAAAGTGCAGATTGAAGGACAAACATACCCAGATTTCAGTTGTTCGGAGGGAGTCCGAAACGCTCAGCCTGCCAAGTCAACGTCATAGAAATTAAAGGAGAGAGAAACACATACCGATTATCGGCAGGCATTCGGACACGCCCAGCTGTTGCTGGCATAATGTGTTCAGTTCTTTATGCTGGTTCACCAGATCGAACAGGTCTGCAACTTAAGAAAGAATCCGAGATAGAGAACTGCCGCCCATATTCATTGCACTGAGAAAGCCGAACTTCGTGAATTTGCTTGAACTTAAAAGTCGCACCTCGATTGATATGGGCTTGAAACGATGACCTTCACCGAAGTGGACCAGACTGGATGTCAGGAACACTTTTCTCTGTTGTCCCTCGGAGTCACTTGACGAAAACTCTTACGTTCTGTCAAACCAGACATTGCGCCACCGCTGCGAGGAGAACAGGGAATTCTGAAAAGGATTGTGAAGTTGAGAAGCAGATATGGGAATTGGAGAATCGGTTAAGACAGGATTCGTGGAAGGCGGAACTCCAACTTCAGTCAAATAAACGACGCAAGTTTCTACCCCGTTCGTTGCCGGGCCCCCCGGTTGAAAACAAACCCGAATGTTTGAGAAGAGTCCGAAGCAATGAAGAAGAAAAGCCTACTCGAATCGGTCCTGCTCGCCCTCCAACAAAATTGGAGAAGGAGGAAGTCAGACGCCACATGTTGAAAAGCTTTCTACATGGGACAATGGAGTATCAAGCCGAGTCTAGAAGTCAGGGGGATGGAAAGCGGCGGGAGGGCAAGCGGCGGGAGGGCAAGCCCATCACGGCGGATGTGTGGCGTGCAATGAAGAATGCTATCAATAGAGCATTAGTTGAGCCTGTGTCGGTGACAAAAGGTAAAAAGGACGAACCACCGCAAGTACGAGAAAAAGGTAAAGAGGACGAACCACCGCAAGTACGACAGAAAGGGTCGTGGGAAATATTTAAAGGTCTCGTTATTGAACATAGACCCTCTTTCAAGAAATTCAGTGAATTGGTTTTAATGGGAAATCTGATTCGTCAACAGCAAGGGCGTATTGCGGATAAATATTATTCCTCGGCGACGAAGGAGAGAAGACTTTTGCTGTATCATCCAAGTATAAGAGAAGATGTGTTGTGGTCGGCGCTCTTAGATTCTAATCATCTTATCTTAATGGACGCCTTGCAGAAGCCGTACAACATGACCCAATTGTTAAATCTGTTTGTTGACATGCAGAAGAACGGGGTGCATCCTAAGACGCACTTGAAGGCAATGTGCTATCTGGGGACCGAAGGAAACGTTTTACTCGCAGCAACATCGAACTCGCGCTTTATGAAATGCTTGTTTGAAGCCAAATTGTTTGACACCCGGGTTGCCGAATTGCTCCTTTCTCGGCATCTCACTGGAGACTTCCAGTTTGAATACCCAGAAAATTGGTTCCTCCATCTTGATTACTTGCATCGATGCATCAAGCTCACCCCCAATGCAATGCTTGTGCTAACCAGGTCACACTCCACACCTAGTGATAGATGTTACACCTTGCGTGTTTTGCTTCAGATTCCATTAGCTGCTAATAATGCGTTTTTCCTTCAGGCCCCTTCATCGCGCTTTGGCTTTGGGCCAACTCTCACCCAAAATTAAAACGCAACTGGCTCAAATCTATGCTCGCGTCGGTTACAATCATTTGACCTTCTTCAAGACAATAGGGATCGAACTTCAAGGCCAACTTCAGATGGAGCTGCATCTGTGGAGCCAGATTCTTGGAGATGCCGTTTCGTGCGGACTTCCTGAAGAGACTCGGTTAAGAATGCGACGCATTTTTCTGATGCGGCAAGAAGAAGAAGAAGGGATGAACCGAGCATGCCTTACGAGTTTGACGCTCGATTCTGAGGAAAAACAAATCGCAAGAGAATCTTTCACGAGATACCAAAATCTGAAAGACCGCCTTCATAAATGCACCAAGCAATTTACAAGCGGTGCAGTTTCTTTCAATCAAGAGGTAAATCACATACAAGCATCCTTGAGACGATTATGACTGTTTTCAGAAAGCTCCAAAAAACATCAATGCTGATGCGCTTCATGACGCTGATGTAGACACCGTACGGGGTAGGAATGACGATGAAGATGCCGAATCGCCGAAAACCAGTAGAAGTCGTCAGAGAAGGGACCTAGGTCAGATGAACACGGGGTTACAAGCTCTTCTCCGCTGGCGCCAATCTTCCTACCTTTTACAAGAAATGGCGGTCTTGATAAAGGCTGCTCGAGATGTGAGGTTACAGTTTCATCAATCCGTCTCATTGATTGCTTAATAGAATCCAATGATTCCATTTGAGTTATGGCTGGAACGTTTTGTTCTTTAGGTTGGAAGCCCGATTGGGAATATGCCGATACGATTGCCCGCGTCTAACTCCTCGCCATCGACTTCCACATTGCAGGAAATTTGGATGTTTTTTCTCAGACAGCATAAGAACATTGTAGAAGCTAATCTTAAATTCATCACACGTGATGACGTAAGAACCAAGCGTTTGTTATATTGCGCATGTTCATGTCTTTCCAGATGATTGCCATTGGGTCTCTGTTGCCCCCTCTCAGTACCGCTAATCAGACGCCTGCGCCTTATCGACTGACGCAAGACGATGTTGAACGCCTGATGCAGCTGATGACACTCGTGTGAGTTCCACAATCAATCAATGTTTCTCGTCAACATCTCCTTCCTGCAGATATTTTTCGTCCTATAGAGGCTTCCAACAGCATGATGCTGACTTTTTGGTCGAGATGTGTCGATGGTTCTCAATTCAAACGAAACAAGCGGTGATGGATCCACATCGCCGCCCAACAGATATGGAAACGACTATTACGAAATACTCTCCACCTCGCTGGATGACAGACTCCCTTGAAGAGCAGGCACCGCTTTCTATCCGTATTGCAAAGGTAGCAGCGGACCTCGTCTCCAGGTTTGCAGAGATCCTCCACAGAATAAAGCTCTACGCGTCTTCCATTCTGTCTAATCAGGGCGGAGCCTGCGGCTTTAGCTTCTATGTTCAACTCGCTTGCCTGCCTGACCTCAAATTACTTTGGTTGGGTGAAACCATTCGTCACAGAAATTGAGAAGCGGATCCCATTCTTTGAAGAGAAGGATTGCCTTCAAATAGCTACGGTTCGTCAAACACAATGGGGTGGGGGTCGTCAAACACAATGGGGTGGGGGTTATTCTTGGTTTTCTGTAGGCGATGCGAAAAATCCATTGCTCAGAATCTTTGGCGCGGCTCATCGGTGCTCGAATTCAATCTTTGAGGATGTATAAATTTAATCAAAAGTGGAATAATATTGTCATCAACACAAATCCAAAGAATGAGAATAACATGCAGAAAATGTACCGACGACTCGGTTAAATGAATAGAGCGCGCTTTTTTTGTATCGCATGAAAACCCTCAACTGAAAACATTCAGATTGAGACCTTTACTGTTTTTTATATGTGGACTCCATTTGTGTATACAATCGTATTTTTCAGCACGATTTGCGGAGTCATACTGACATTATTCATTTTCCAACCCCATCAGTTTTCCCCATCAATACAAGAAGATCAATTCATACGCAACGGCTCCCCCCCAGCAACTGTCGTGTCCCAATCCCGTCCTGATTCCCAGGAAGAACTCTACATAGCATACGATACTGGAGATGATCTATGCCATCAGCACATCGCTTCTCTTTCTATCGAGCGAATCGAACAGAGACGACGACTCAGCTCACAATCGAGCTCCTTCAAAACAGCGTTCCGTTGCTTCGCGGAGGATTCAACCCGCGCCCTCGATCGGTTGCTTGGTTTTGGCGAAATCGAAACTTCGAGCGCTAAACGACGTCAATTGGCAGAATCCTTAGCAGACGCTCATGGAAATCAAAAAGTTGAACTTCAACAGGAATTTCAAAATTCGGTCAAATCTGTCCCTCGCAAAGACGTACGGGATGTTGTTCTTCCGTTGATTTTGGACCAAATTCTAGCGGATAAAGAAGAGTCATCCACGATTCAATCTGTAGAAGATCAGGAATCTGTCAACTCGCTCACAGTCCGAACAACGCAACTGCAGTACCCCTTGTTTGAGCACGACGTTGTCTACTATCAAAAAGATGCAACAATCCAGCAGAACGAAGCTTCAGATTTCCAACTTCCGGATGACGCTCCACTTCTCGAGACTCATTGGTTTCGCCACATTCAAATGGACCGCGTCTCATTAGTTGCAAATGCATCTGATGCCGCGAAACTGGCTGCAGCAATGCCTTGTGTATCGTTTGCTGAGACTCCCATCGACCATCCCATTGACAACAGGCTGAACATTGGAAGTCCAGATGCGTCATTAGAAAGTCATGAAGATGAGAAGATTAACGAACTTTTAGAAGATCTCGATGAAACGACCGAAGCAGAAGTTATTAAGAGTCTTGTGCGCCAGTTGGAGTCCGAGGATGCGATTCGTGAGGGGATCAACTTGCATTACATCTCCACTAAATCTATATCTCTAATGACTTATGCGTCATCTGCTGCGATTTCTTGATAGTTGTTCTATTTGTTGACTTGTAGACGACGATTCTGTTCTTGGATCGGAAGAGCACGATATGGGAAGATTGCTGCAGCGATTTCGTGATCAAGGGTTCCAGACAACTTTGCAGAATGCGTTCTTGCGTGCAACTCCAACTCTTGACGTCGAGCCTGTCTTCCCAAATGATCCTCGGTTTGACTCTCAATGGTCCCTTCAAACCATCGGAGCTCCAGCAGCATGGGGAGTGTGGACCGGTAGGTTGAATTGGGAAGAGACTAGGACTGGTTTTCTTTTGATGTTTCTTCTGAGGCCCCAAGGGAGACGGTGAAGCTCCTGAAGGTGTTGGTAAGTCCACCACGTGATGGGAGTGACAAAATTGCAAATCTTGATTCTTTTGTATTCTGTTGTATTTTGTTGTTCTTCATAGTTACAGTGATCGATACAGGATGTGATTTGAATCATCCTGATTTAAGTTCTAAATATTGGAAAAATCCAAACGAGATTTGTGACAATGGGATCGATGATGATAACAACGGCTACATTGATGATTGTTACGGATATGTAAGATTTCAGCTTAAGATTTCGCAATAGCTATTTCTTCTGTTTCTATTGTTGCCATAGTGTCTGGTGCTCTCTACTTTCATATTCTACGATTTTTGTTGTAGAATTTTAATCAAAAGAACGCGAATTTGACGGAGAATAAGGTTCACGGATCTCCAGTATCAGGTCGTCGCTTTTCTATTACCAGTCTTGCTGAGTCTTCTCTTCTCCAGGTGCCATTGCAGCTCAGTAAGTTTCCCTGAACCTGAGGTGGAGTTTGCTGTTCCTCCCCACAGAACAGACAACAACTACGGAATCGCAGGTAATCACAAATGACTCTGCTGTTGCTGTTCGATGCTCTTGTATTCATCAGGTGTCTGCTGGAGTTGCAAAGTGATGTGTGGTGAGTCTATCGCCTATCTGAACCACCACATGTCCTCCATGTCCACAGCCAGAGTCGGAGTGAATGCCTTCAATACAGGAAACTTCGCAGAAGTACGGAGGATCAAGGTGTTCTGACTATTGAGCATTTTCCAGGCCTTGAACTACGCGATCGGGTGGGGAGTGAAGGTCGTCAACTACAGCGGAAATGGAGTTTAGTAAGTAATCATCAGGGAATGATTTTAAAAAATGATTCATCAGTTCTAGAGTTCAAGAGCAGGCTATTCGGGCAGCGTTAGCAAATGACGTCATTGTTGTAACATGCGCTGGAAACTCCAAATGTGATGTTGGTTCCAATGACAGTTGTGCGGATTCGGGCTTCCCTGGAAAGTTCGTCTGCGACTAAAAGTTCTTCCAATTTCGACTGCAATTCAGGCTGGACATTGCTAACATCATCAACGTTGGAGCGAGCGGTTCAGAAAACAAATCGACTTCCTACACAAACTACGGTCGTCGTGGGGTCCATATATTCGCTCCCTCTGGAATACTTCTCCCAGCACCAGGGGAGAAAGAATTTAAAGTTGTCCATGGTAGGAATCAAGCGTTTCAATGGCCAGTCAACTTATTCGTTTTAGGAACCTCGTTTAGTGCCCCTATTGTCAGTGGAGCGGTTGCTTTGATCCGGTCCTTGTATCCACAGCTGACTGCAAAACAAGCTAAGAGAGCAATTGTTTCGTCTTGTACATTGAATGCGGAGTTTTCGGGTAACATGCTTAAGAGCTCTCTAATTCTAATAATGCTCTTCTACAGGAATGGCACAATGTGGGGGAATTCTAAATCTCCCAAGAGCCATAAAGATGGCTGGACTCATGGTGGAGTCCCTTTGAGTTTTTTGAGTCCCTTTGAGTTTTTTGAGTCCGTTTGAGTGTTTGGAGTCCCTTAGAGTGTTTTGTGGTGTTTTTTGACGAATGGTCTTTTGCGATACCCAACGCATATTTTTCCAAAACATGGTTTCTTTTCAACAACGACAAAGATGACAAATGCTTCGCCTTGTTGAGGTCCAACTGGTCCGTTAAAAGGCAGGCTTGCCTTGGTTCAGGTTGTGTGAGGTTCACGAGGGGTTTTTTAACAGGAAAAGAAAACAGACAGACAGATTCCCTTGGAACAGAAAACTTGGGTGAGGAAACAAACGACGACAAAACACAGTTAAGCAGGCTAACATACAAGTCGCACAGCGGAGTCGACCTACGCGACTAGACACCTTTAGCAGGCGCGAGAACTGTTCCTACTGTCAATTTATTGTTCCACCAGCTGGTATGGCAGAACCGAACCCTCCACTCAAAAGGGCGCTGATCAATCGCATTTGTGTAACTGGTAGGACATTAAAAAATCGCTGAAGCGTTCTACACGTTCTCTACACCAAGAAAATTCAAGCATTTGACATCCTGCAAAAATAAAAACGCTTCCAGCAAAAACCCCTCCTCCACTTGAACTCACCTTACAGAGCAAATTGGGTTGTAAATAAGCGATAGTTGCCATGAAAATCGTCACCCCAAGCAGAAGATAGAAAGACAACGAGAGTCGGATACTAAAACAATCGGGAGTCATGTTTCAGTCAGCGGGGAACTACGAGCTCACTTCAGAGGCAATATTGGGGCAACAGGATCCAACCCTTGGATCGATCGCGCAATGTCTCCCTTAGAGAGTTGTGACTCAATGAAAACGAGAACCCATGCCAACAGAATACCACTCAGCAAAGTGATATTCACCCAAAGTCTGAAGCGACACCTCTTCAAACTCTCTCTTCCGTCTTCACACAGATGTTCTGCGAGACCAACATCCAAGCTTGGAAGACTTCGAAGTGCCAATACTGTTGGCATCGAGGCTGGAGGAGAATCGCTAAACAATTGATACGCATCGGCGTCCCCATTGAGTCCCAAGTGACTGGCGTCGACGGGAGTGATTTGTCGAGTTGCTGAAGCTCTTGCCGCTTGAAATTGCTGGAACGGGGCGACGTGAGGCTCAACAGCTTCGGAGATAGAGACCGCATTTCTCAAATCAAGAAATGCCAGAACAAAAAAAGTACAGCAAGCGAGAGACAGCACAGCAGTGAAAATGCCCACAGATCTCAACGCCCCCACATAAAAACCTAGCGAAGAAGAAAAGAGATCGAAGCACCACTAAGCGCGATATCTCAACCAATCTTCGCTCACTTACAAGTCCTGCTTGCCAGATCGTCGCTTGATTGGCTACCAAGTCCAGGAATCCATTCGCTTCCAGGAAATGGATTACCTGACAAATCGAATGTGCTACAAGTCTTTATTTCAACTCCCCAACCTGATGATTGCGGGATCGAGTCACAGATTTGATGTTCCCATTCCGCTAAACCGATTTGGGACATCGTCGCTTTTTCTCGTGTCCCACCTCTGATATGAAGACAGCGTTTTCATGCCTTTGTGTGCACAGTTCACACAAACATCAATACAGGACTTATATAAATACAGGACTTATATAAATACAGGACTTATATAAATACAGGACTTATATAAATACAGGACTTATATAAATACAGGACTTATATAAATACAGGACTTATATAAATACAGGACTTCTATGGACTGGTGATTTGTGAGGGTTGACACACCCTCCCAGCAAAGTGTACTGATTAATAGAGAAGAGCCCCACATCTTGTCGCAAAGTGAAGAAGAGCGTAGAAACTTCGGCAGTTAACCTATGAGTGAAAAAATACACGTTGAGGTGCCTTAAAAAAAAACATACCAGCTGTGCCCGAGAGAAGAAGTGATGATGAGGATAACAGAAGCGAGGCATCCCGAGAGTGTGAAGCTCGCTAGTGGGCGATTGCGATCAACCAAACGCCCAAGTTCCAGCATGTTGAATTTTTGGAATAAGGCAATTGCTTGTGTGGTTATCAGCGTAAGCTGCGTGCCAGGTGCAGTTAGTCGTTCACGAAAAAATTCAATTATAGCCTCTGATGTCGCCGCCAAATACTGCGAAGGGAGGCGGAAGTTCATTTGTGATCTGCAAATACGGATAGCGATATCAATGGACTTCAATTGGCTTACGTCGTAGAGAAGCGTGCTGTCTTCACGATTCACAGCAGCTCGTTCAGCCTGGATTGTCCTTTGATTGACGTCAAATCGATTAGGAACTTCGAAAGAAGGATTCATGCAACCAGGATTCACAAAAGCTTTAAATTTTTCAGCTGGTTGGAGAGAAATCTGGGGGAGGAAACCAGCAGGAAGTTGATATCGTTTTTCAGAGACGACAGTCGCGTCCTTGAGGCTTTCCAACGTGACTCCCTTCGGCAGATAAACATTGTGAATGACAAAGGAATCAGGTCCAGACCACAAGCGCTGCAATGAAAAGTCTTTAAGGCTTCATAACCCCCACTCACATTAGCATACCTCCACCACTCGTGGTGATGGAGATTTCCCGCAGTAGGATGAATTTGCTCAACAAAGAGATCAGTCATATCGAACGGATGTTTGATGTGCGGCAATTCCATGGGCGGTATTGGTCTTGATGGACCATCTGACGTCTCCCGAACAGAAACCGGAGAAATCGGAGTCTTTTCTCTTTCCGACGGACGGTCGCTGTAGGGATGGTGGCTGTACGTCCCCCTGTACGTCCCATCACGGCTTTCTGTTTCCACATGCAAGTTGGCAATTTCAGGAAGGTTGGCAATTTCAAGCTGCGGCTCTTCTTGAAATTGTGCCAGTTCCGCCAACGGGGAGGTTCTTGTTCCAAGTGATAGATGCATTTGTTGGTTATTTTAAGATCATGGGGGACTGAGTCAAAGCATCTCGGAATAAAATAGAAAATTAACTCGACGAGACTACTAGGCGTTTTTTTTGTCATCAGTCGAATCTAATTTGTTGAGTATTTGACTTTCATTGTATTGAACAATATTGCGATAGGCGGGTAAGTCCAAAAATCGACCCGAATACCATTTCCACAGCCACGGAACATAGTACTGTGCGTAGACAAATGTGACGTGGGGTTGGCGACATATCCAGGCTTCTTCTAATTTGAAGGCAGTTGCACGAAGGATCAATTCAGCAACGCGATTGGGACAAATTGGACTTCCTGTTGTCGCCATTGTGTCAGATTCGTTTTCAGGTTCTTTTCCGCTTGTAAGGACCGACGTCGCAACTTGTCCGGGCAATACATTCGTCACGACGAACTCACTGTTATGCTTAGCCTCGACTGCCATGCCCCGCACCTCAGTTTTTAGCACTTTGGCGTGCAACATCAGAGCATCTTGAGCGGCACTATAGGCAGCCCGTCCAGGAGTCGGAATTCGGGAAAGTATGGATCCCGTATTGACGACATGGAAAGTCCTATTATACTCGATGGAATCTCCGACAATCCACCGACGAAGGATTCGACCAACTGACGTCTTCCGAACGGCGTCGCTTCCGTGTTGAAGACCAACTGCAGACGCCGAGCGAACGAGTTCTCGGACTGAACGTGCGACCTCGCGCAAGTCTCTGGAGGGAGAGCGTCGCCAGACAATGCTCGGTTTAGGTGCGTTGGGATCCTTCAGTGGTTCAAGAGCGTGAGGGAGAAGGCTCCGTATTAATTGGAGAGGAGCGACGCAATTGACGAGATAAACGCGCTCCTCTGCTGAAAATGGCGGCAATATTGCACGCTCAGAGACACCTGAAAACCCACAGCAGGGAACTTTCCAACGGACGTAATGGAAGTCGGTGGGATTGTATCCAGAGAAGAATTACTAGTACCTGCGTTATTGAACAAGGCGTCAATTCTCCCTCGCCACTCCACAGCTTGTTCAACTATTTCAACTCTTCGCGGCGTGTCTCCCAATTCGTCAAGATCGAACGGAAGAATTAAAGTTCTCGGGTTGGTTTTGTCGGACGCGCTCGCAATGACTTGATCAATTTCGCTCTCTGAACGTCGACAACTTCGCACTTCCTGAACCAGATACGCCCGTCGACATTCCTCAGCGGTTGACTCGAGTTTCTCTTCCGAGCGATCGGATAGAATGACGTAGGCTCCTCGTTGGGAGAGAAGAATTGCGAGGCTTCTTCCGATTCCCGAGGAAGCACCTGAGAACGTTGAGTGAGAACAAAGAATTTAAAACAAGGATTGTTTCGATTTGCATGTTATTTATTTGCACGAACCGGTTATCCAACAAACTCTATCTTTGAAGTATGTTTCCTCGTGATTATCTGGTCTGTATGAGAGAAGCCAGAGACTGAAGTCACAATCATGTAGGAGAATCCACGCGGCAGCAACGAAAAGGATCGAAGGCGCTGCAATCCAAAGTAAGAGAAAGAAGAAGACCCTCTTAAAAATGCTGGTTCCCAAGAATGTCAAACCGTTGATGAGGATATGGAGACGCATTGCTTAGGCCTCCAGAAATGAGGCAGCTTCTATTCCTAGCGCATGCATTTCTGTGGCCCACATATCCGACTGAACCCACAAATTCCAGCGTATCCTCCAAGATTTCTTTCGTGGTTTCGTGATCGGTTTGGTCGTTGTTCCATGATTGACAGTAACAGCAAAGCCAAGAATCATCTGTCAATTCAAGACTTACTAATTTTGATTAATCTATATTACTTCGAGAAAGTTGAGGGTGACAATCAAACACGTCTTCCATGCCCAGTTTTTTCGATCTTCAACGTTGAAGATAAACTCTAAATTTCACTTTGCTGCATCAAACAAGTAGGACTCAAATTTGTTTGATGGCGTAGAGCAATTGTAGGGAATCACATCCATGTCCATCCATGATTCATATTTTGATGAGGTCTCTGCGATGAAATGTCACGGTTCATTCAGCGTTTGTAGAAGCAGATTTTGTTCGTCGTCTGTCGTTGGATTCACCATGACAACGAATTTCTATCACCTCACTGAGATACTCGGCAGCCACCCACGATGCAAGGTTCAACTGATTACTCCGCCCCCATATCCCGCCAATCAGACTTCTATACGAACCGCTCGACGGTTCCAAAGAGATTAACAAATAAAACGACAAATTGGTTGAATGGATGAGATATTGATGCTCTGATGCTGCCGTCCCGCATTATCGAAACTTGGGATATGTTCCCCAATCTGCGTTCACTGCCCTGGACTTCTGGTTCAATTCTGGACATTTGATCCCGTCCTATTTTTTTCCCGCACAAGAACAAAAAACTCTGGAGGTCAGAGTCGATTCGCGAACAATTCCATCGCCTTGCGTCTATCAAGTCCGTGACACCTCACGTGAGGCGATTGCGGGGGCAAGACGCGAGCGAGATGATACTGGTATCAGATAAGTAGGGGAAACGATTTTGTTCGTTGGAAAAAAAAAGTAGGGGAAAGAGTAGGGGAAACGATTTTGTTCGTTGGAAAAAAAAGTAGGGGAAACGAGTTAAAAAAATCAATAAAATAAATCAACTTCCAAGGTTCAACCTTGGACAGAAGGAACTCAACTAGTGTTTGCCCTACATAGTGGATTTACACGCACAGGGTGACACTACTCTATCCCATAGGCACTCTTTACACGCACTCTTTACACGCACTCTTTACACGCCGATAGTGACACTAGTAACGATTTCTCTATCTTCATAGTCTCGGAATTTGTCCTCTTCATTCTCCCACTCCGCATGAGCAAAGCCGTCTATCGGTGAACTTTGAGACAGATAAGCAGCAAGACCCGCTCCTCCCATGAGAGCCACACCTGCGGCAGCTCCCAATACAACTGGAGTCACATACCACGAATCACCCTGGGGGCTTGTTGTTGTCGACGTGGAGAACGTCGTTGAAGTTGACTTTGCCGTCGTTGTGCTGGTTGTCGTTGTGGTGGTTGTCGTTGTGGTGGTTGTCGTTGTGGTGGTTGTCGTTGTGGTGGTTGTCGTTGTGGTGGTTGTCGTGGTTGTCGTGGTTGTTGTCGTTGTGGTGGTTGTTGTCGTCGTTGTTGTCGTTGTGGTGGTTGTTGTCGTTGTGGTGGTCGTCGTTGTGGTGGTCGTCGTTGTGGTGGTCGTCGTTGTCGTGGTTGTCGTGGTGGTGGTTGTCGTGGTGGTGGTTGTCGTGGTGGTGGTGGTCGTCGTTGTGGTGGTCGTCGTTGTCGTGGTCGTCGTTGTCGTGGTCGTCGTTGTCGTGGTCGTCGTTGTCGTGGTTGTCGTTGTGGTGGTTGTCGTGGTGGTGGTTGTCGTGGTGGTGGTTGTCGTGGTGGTGGTTGTCGTGGTGGTCGTTGCCGTTCTCGTGGTTGTCGTTCTCGTGGTTGTCGTTCTCGTGGTTGTCGTTCTCGTGGTGGTCGTCGTGGTGGTCGTCGTGGTTGTTGTCGTGGTTGTTGTCGTGGTTGTCGTTCTCGTGGTTGTCGTTCTCGTGGTTGTCGTTCTCGTGGTGGTCGTCGTGGTGGTTGTCGTTCTCGTGGTGGTTGTCGTGGTTGTTGTCGTGGTAGTCGTTGTCGTGGTGGTTGTTGTCGTGGTAGTCGTTGTCGTGGTAGTCGTGGTCGTGGTAGTCGTTGTCGTGGTAGTCGTGGTGGTGGTGGTCGTGGTCGTTGTCGTGGTCGTTGTCGTGGTCGTTGTCGTGGTGGTGGTCGTGGTGGTGGGTCGTGGTGGGTAGTAGTGGTAGTAGTGGTAGTAGTGGTCGTGGTGGTCGTAGTGGTCGTGGTGGTCGTGGTTGTCGTTGTCGTGGTGGTGGTTGTCGTTGTCGTGGTGGTCGTGGTGGTGGTTGTCGTTGTCGTGGTGGTCGTGGTGGTGGTTGTCGTTGTCGTGGTGGTGGTTGTCGTTGTCGTGGTGGTGGTTGTCGTCGTTGTGGTGGTGGTTGTCGTCGTTGTGGTGGTGGTTGTCGTCGTTGTGGTGGTGGTTGTCGTCGTGGTGGTGGTGGTTGTCGTCGTGGTGGTGGTGGTTGTCGTCGTGGTGGTGGTGGTTGTCGTCGTGGTGGTGGTGGTTGTCGTCGTGGTGGTGGTGGTTGTCGTCGTGGTGGTGGTGGTTGTCGTCGTGGTGGTGGTGGTTGTCGTCGTGGTGGTGGTGGTTGTCGTCGTGGTGGTGGTGGTTGTCGTCGTGGTGGTGGTGGTTGTCGTCGTGGTGGTGGTGGTTGTCGTCGTGGTGGTGGTGGTTGTCGTCGTGGTGGTGGTGGTTGTCGTCGTGGTGGTGGTGGTGGTTGTCGTCGTGGTGGTGGTGGTTGTCGTGGTGGTGGTGGTTGTCGTGGTGGTGGTGGTTGTCGTGGTGGTGGTGGTTGTCGTGGTGGTGGTGGTTGTCGTGGTGGTGGTGGTTGTCGTGGTGGTGGTGGTTGTCGTGGTGGTGGTGGTTGTCGTGGTGGTGGTGGTTGTCGTGGTGGTGGTGGTTGTCGTGGTGGTGGTGGTTGTCGTGGTGGTGGTGGTTGTCGTGGTGGTGGTGGTTGTCGTGGTGGTGGTGGTTGTCGTGGTGGTGGTGGTTGTCGTGGTGGTGGTGGTTGTCGTGGTGGTGGTGGTTGTCGTGGTGGTGGTGGTTGTAGTTGTGTCAAGTTCTGGAGTAGGGAATCCCATACATCTGGGACGAGTGGCAGTGGCTACAGTTTCTCCTGACGTCTTGGTAAACCATCCGATCTAAATAACGAAAACCGTTATAGAAGCGGTTTTCGTTATAGAAGCACGACAGCAGAACTTACCGTATAGTTATCTCCTTCGTGATTTTCTTTCGACCAGTCAGCTTGGAAGATTTTGACCATCTGGAAAGAAGAAGGTTTTAGCAATTGACACTCCTTGGACTTCACTTACCCTTATTGGGTTTTCCTTCGTGCAACCGTGGCAAAAAATATTTACCTGAAATGAATGCATCAGAAATGCGTCACAACACCAAAAAACGTACGAAAACGAAAGGCTTCTCGGGGAGTACCGGAGCCTCGTAGAAGGGGTTTCCTGTTGTAAAATGCAACAAGGTCCTTCAATGAGACTGTGATCCGATCACGTACCAAAGTATCGCTTGTATTTATCATTCCCTCGCATCTTTTGAAGAAGATCTTGGGCAAGAAATCTATAAATACAACGATCTTTGTCCCAAATTTCGACCATATTTCCGTTATCCAAAGCGCTGAGCCAGTAGCCTAGAACAACAAAATGTGGGCATCTTAGGGTCGTGCATCGCAATACCAAAATAGTTAATGAGATCGGTCTTCCCTCTACTGTTGAGCATGAGCTTCACAGCTGCCCTCTCTCTCGTTCTGTCGAAGCAAATCGCATTGTTGGATCGCTTACTCCTCACTTACATCATCTGATATTTTCCCTAAGAATCAAAAAAAAAATCTAAAAATAGCTCTACAAACCTCCAGGCTGCTTACCATTCTTCCAGCTCCTCCATAGTGATCGAATCCTCTGACGTTGTAGCCGGACAAGGTGGCATCGTACCACCCGCTAGCCCTCCAATCAGGAAATCGAATATGAACTCCTGCGCCCCCCAAAAGTTGATCATCCCAAATATCCCAATACTGTACAGAACAGAATGACAATTGAATCATTAGAACAATCGAACCTTGTATTCAAACTCAGCCGATGTTTCAATGTCCCCCCATTCTTCGATGGTTACTTCTACGAAAGGTGTAGCAATAGCAGAGGAAATAAAAAGAGTGAAAAAAAGGCCGACGGCCGAAAAACGACGCGACATTGTTGAAAAAATTAGGTGCGTGATTGCTGCAAGAACATGTGCCTGACCGGTGAACTAGAAACGGAAGCATTGCTGAATATTATTTAAGCCACAAGTTTAAGAATATAAGTTGAGTGTATCATTCTTGGAATCTTGCATTTACGTTTAGCTAGTCAACAAGGAATCTTGTAGATGCGAACTCCCTTCCATAGATGCGAACTCCCTTCCATAGATGCGAACTCCCTTCCATAGATGCGAACTCCCTTCCATAGATGCGAACTCCCTTCCATAGATGCGAACTCCCTTCCATAGATGCGAACTCCCTTCCATAGATGCGAACTCCCTTCCATAGATGCGAACTCCCTTCCATAGATGCGAACTCCCTTCCATAGAGGCGAACTCCCTTCCAATCCAAATGAATGGAGTCTTGAAGAGATGACGGAGCGGATCAAATGAAACTTCACTTGTGATCACGTCTGCGTGCCGCTTATAGAAAAAGATCTGTACACAGCAGGAAAGGGGATGATTCAGCGGCTGTGAGAAGCGTTCGCTGAAAGACTCCCGAAGAAAACAAGCGAAAGACTGAAGATGTCTTTGACTCGAAAATATGAGAAGGTAGAGATGTAACACCTTCTCCTCGAAAATATGAGAAGGTAGAGATGTAACACCTTCTCATATTTTCGAGTCAAAGTGCGTTGCCGCCTTCCCCTCTGACCTCTAAAACCCGCCCTCACAATCAACTATTGATTCACGCTTGATCGTCTAACATTCAGTCGAGATGAGAGACTCTTGATGAATTCATGCAAGCGTTAAACATTTGTTTGAAAATCTGGAAGATCGTTTTGTAGACAGGCGCTATTCAATGCTTGAGCCGTGCAGACCTAAAGCCTAGTCACGAGAAACTTCCGTTCTAGGACTTGAATGTTCCACTTGAAAGCGGAACATTCAGAATTTGAATCCAGCTTCCGCTTTCAGAATTTGAATCCAGCTTCTTGCAAAGTCTTATCGACGAGGAGAAGGCAGGCTTCACGAGTCTTGCATCCCGCAAGAAATCGAGCATGATCTGAAGGAAACAGAATTACCTGGGAATCCCAAATCATCCAAACACCCATCAAGTAGTCCATTCCCGTTGGGAAGCTCGAATAGCTTTTACTCTCCATGACGATTTATCCGATGTGTTTAAATCACAAATAGAATTCTAGAAGGAGAATTGTCGAGACCCATTTCGCTTGTGCGTCGTAAACATGATACGGGGGAGCTAAGAATAATTCACACCTCGATGCAGAACGTTTCATTTGTACCACATATTCCGCCAATCAAAAAAGACTTCTACTCGAACCGCCCGACGTTTCTAAAGAGATTCACAAATAAAATAGTTATATTTGTGATATAATAGTTTTATTTGAGTCAACATTTGTTGTTGACTTATTGACATTCGCTCGATTCAGTTGTAAATTCTTCAATTCCTCAAACATTTCCGGCAATTGTGTCAACACGTCAGGGTCCATTGTTTTGTTGTTGATCTTTCTCTTCTTTTCATCCGCTCTCTGATGTTTCGCGGTAGCTTCCGACTGCTGCAGTAATTTGCGGTCTGGAGGAAAAATCCCATTTTGGTTCGGAGCGTTCGTTTCCTGCCAGAACGAATTTTCTTCAACATCTCCTCCATCACCCTCCAGTACCGGACATCAACAGACACGGAAGACATCGATATTAAAGGGCCAACGCCTCATGATGAAGCAAAGGACCATGCGAGATAATCAAATGGTGTGACGAGAGGAGGCAATGTTGTGATCAAAACATTGTCCGGTGTTTCTCACGTGTCTCGATACGGAATTCCTTCCCCCCTTTCAGTTTCGGCCTTTCTGCCAACTGAAACCTTTGCTATTATCAATCGTACGTTTGGTAAAATGTCTTCACCCCGTCTCCTGACGGAGTACGCCATGAAAGCCTCCGCATTTTATTTGAACTCCGTGGACCCCATGTTGTTCTATTCCCTCTATGTATTTATCCTCATTGCACTCTGCCATAAGGACTTTTTGAAGGCATTTTTTAATGTATCTCGATGGATTGCACTCATGGCGTGCTTATTTTTCATTGCTCGCTCCTTTTTTATTTTTGTTCCTATTTTTTATCACTCCATCCATGCTTCTGCAGAACGGATCTTCAACTCATTGTGCAGATTTACTCTACAAAAGCAGCCGAATACACCACCACTATCACAGGCGGAGATATACCCAGCTCTCCCACATTATTGAACGAACCTAGCTCTGCCATAGTGTTAGTTGGTGCAATTTCAATAGTTGGTACTTTGTACTTCATCCTGCCATTTATTTTGACCTGCAAGCGCGCCAGCACATCATCAAACGTTCTCTGCGACTTTCCAACCCTGGATTCGCACATCTGAGAAGATTGTCAGCAATGTTGTTCAATTCTTTATCTATTGATCGCTGGGATATTTTCAAGGTGTCTTTACTGGAAGGACCTTTTGCGAAGATAAAGTTGTGGCCATATCGAAGGTCTTATTTCGAAGTTTGAGGACCGAAGTCCTATCGGGATGGAATAACACAATCAACTCCCTACCAGCAACCATGTGGGAGTTTTTCTCCAATCTTCTGGTCTGGCATTGGCGGACGGCCATTGTTACCGATTTGGAAATTTCACGACAAGGACCAAGAATCAAATCACCTGGGCTTGTTTCTTCCAGGTGAAAATAGTTTGATGATATGAGTTGAGGGAGTGGAATGGAATTCATCTTGTTTTTGAGGCCAAAAAAGAGTGCAGAGGAGAAGCGGGTGTGTAGAGAGGTAGTGGAAGATAGGGCTCATAACCTATTATGATTGACAGAGTTGGACCAGGACCTTACAACAGAGTTTTCAAGTTTCGTGTTAGAGAAGAAGTCTGCGTTTTGTGGGGGGAAAAAGGGGCGCGAAGCAAGCCGGGTCTAACAGTCCTTTCTTGTGAGAAGTCGGGTTCGGTTCTAGGGAGAAGTTTTTATTGTTTCCGAAGTTTGTCATGATACTGACATTCGTCGGCGCATTCTTGAATGAACTGTAGCGAGCAATACAGTGCTCCAAGTACACTGAGGCAGCCAGGGTGTTGTGTGGATCTTTGGCTGGGCACTGAGACGAGAGAGACGGCTCTCGTTCCGCGGTTGGTGGGGTGCTGATCATGAATACGACATCATCTCAAACATGACATTCCTCAAGTAACCCTGGTTGATCGAGTAAACAATAAGGTTCAAGGAAACGTGCACAGGCAGACAAATGACAACTACAAATTGTTCAAATGTTCTGGTGAACCAACCACTCCTGGAACGCATCACATTGACCACTGAACTGACTGGCGAAGAAGGTCGAGAGCCGATGTTGTCCATGGGAACGCGGGAACGAACACGTGGGTAACGGCGCAGAGGACGAAGGTGATAAACATCGACGTGGTGTCACTAGAAAGGACCGAGAGGTTTCTTAACGATTGTTAATTCTGTAAAAAGAACGAGTTACTAGACCACAGCGAAAGCACATATAAGAGGATTAGGAGCCAGTGCACAAATTCATGCAGATTTCGGGACACAGGAATACTTGGATGCACGACTGAACAGTCATTTAACGTTCCAGTCAACACATCGCCAATGATTGGTGCTTTACTACTGGAAGGATTCAAAATGAAGACCGCATTTCTGGACGGTCTTCTTGCTTTATCAGATGATCCAACCCAAGATTTCCCCCATGGGTCGATCGGTCCACGTCTTTCCCCTGTTAGAGCCTTCTTAACGAGAATGATATTATTGAATGGATCATTAGATCCACATTAAGGGGACACTTCAGAGAATCGATTCATTTGAAGAGTCTTACTGAGTGGAAGATCCAGAGACCCGAAGAAGAGAATCCTGTCCTTGATCGACTTCGTGTCCGATTGAGAGAGATTTTAATAATCAGGAGGACGTCAACCGAAACTCGCGATGGGTGTTTCGCGCACTTACACTAGCTGTGGCGGACGTCAATCTTGACTATCTGTGAGACTTCAACGTATTTGAGGACTGATGACTTTTTCTTTCAGAGGGCAGCCGGAGTACCACAACAATTTGGAAAGAAGTGCCTAGAAGACATTGTCGACTTTCTTGGCGAAGACCCTTTCAATAGCAGTAATTCTACAATCGGTCCACCAATCGAAAGAGAAGCTCCCGCGAGCCACGATGTACGGCAAGAGTTTTTCAACCTTTTTGAGGAAATTAAGAGGAAGCGTATGAGAACCCAATATGTACGGAGGGTGTGCGACGTGGCAATCCCGTCTGTTCAGAAACGTGGATGCCTTGCGGGAAGAAGCCAAACGCTATGCTCTTGAGGTGAGCAAACCGCTGGTTGTGTGCTTAATGGTTCTGTTTTCAACAACAAGGGCTGCCAATGATGAATAAGCTGTCACGTCCCTCTTCAACGAGTCCTTCACTATCTGTCCATGGAAGTGCTTGGAAATGGCCGCCGTGGCATCAGCATTGTAAGAACTGATTGTTGGGTCCGAGCACTGAGCTCTTCATCTAGTTCAGGCGAGCAAAGGAGCTGTCCATGCCACGGTCGAGGGCTTATACTCCTAAGCAATTAGACGCGGTTGCGAAACACATTCAGAGGTACTTGGCCAAGAAGAAGAACGTCCGCAAATTCAAGCCTTCAATAGTTGCAAATTCAAGCCTTCAATAGTTGCAAATTCAAGCCTTCAATAGTTGCAAATTCAAGCCTTCAATAGTTGCAAATTCAAGCCTTCAATAGTTGCAAATTCAAGCCTTCAATAGTTGCAAATTCAAGCCTTCAATAGTTGCACGCGATGCTGTTCGAAAGGCAGTGCTACGACGAAGGGGCCAAAAAAAGCTTCGTCGCTCAACGAAGAAACTTGAAAAGCTGCTGTGGACAAGGAGAAAAATGCGGAAGCCATGTTGGAAAGTTCCAACCGTTGGTTTGATTCGTGAATGCTTGAATGTATGAAAATATATGTTGTAGTGACCGTTCCATGATCATCGATTGCAATTTCATGTTTGTGATTCATGGTGTTTTTTTTTGTCTACCCTTCTCTTCCTTGAGTAAAAGATCCGTCCAAATACGGATGTTCATCGGCAAATTATTCGAGATTGCTGATCAGTGAAGGGATTCTTTGGTTGAATGATCTTACTCATGTAGAAGGCGTCCAGTCAGAGGTTGTGGGCAAAGAGAAACTGTTTTCTACAGCCCGACCTGAAATGAAGCGGATAATCCGCTCGAGAAAAACCAATCCTACCTTAAAAAAATCTGCATTCCCGTCTTCTGGTATTGGAGAAGCCTTGCCGTGCTCAACAGCGGAAATCCGTCACGCAGGATCCTGTCCTTCACGCACTCCTTTTTTGTCACGCAGGATCCTTTCCTTCACGCACTCCTTTTTTGGGCAGTCAAACTTTCGTCTTATTGCTCCTTTGCCGCAAAATTTGCTTTCCCCCCATCGACAGCCTGAGATACGATCGGTGCACGGCTTCTACTTCCCGAATTCGAATGAATCGCACCAATTGCGGGACTGGAAATCTCTGAATATCAAGGAGAAACTCGTTTTTCGACAAGCGAACATAATAGTTATGGACGAAGACCGTGTACTTGCTTTCATGACTAACGCGTAAGTGCAGCGATAGTCTCCTTGGGGTCCTTGGTTACTTCGACAGCTTATGCCATCCTCGCTGGCATTGTTTCTTCACCAGCGAGGATTGGTTGTTGGTGCCGTCCTGAGATGATCTGCGTTCACTGCCCTGAAGTCTTCAAACTTGAAACTTGCAAAGAATACCCATGGGGTAACTCTGGGCGTCAGAATCGATTCACGAACAATTCCATCGCCTTCCGTCAGAATCGATTCACGAACAATTCCATCGCCTTCCGTCTATCAATTCTACACGTGAGGCGATTGCATAATTGCGACGCGAGTGAGATGAGATTTTTTAGTTGGAAAAATGTAAGGGAAACGAATTGATTGAAATTTAAAAAAAACGAATTGATTGAAATTTAAAAAATTAATAAATAAATCAAGTTCCAAAGTTCAACCTTGGACAGAAAAAAGAACTCAACTCTTTGTTGAGAGCACTCAGTGTTTGCCCTACAATGTGCATTTACACGCAGAGGGTGACACTAGTGCATTTACACGAGGATGACACTAGTAACCACTTCTCTATCCTCAAACTCTCGGAAGTTCTCCTCTTCATTCTCCCACTCCGCATCAGCAAAGCCGTCCACCATTGGTGGAGTTTGAGACAAATAATAAGCAAGTCCCGCTGCTCCTGCTCCCAGGAGAACCGTACCTGCGGCAGCTCCCAAGATAATTGGAGTCAAATATGACGACTCTTCCTTGGGGCTGGTTGTTGTCGACGTGGAGAACGCCGTTGACGTTGTAAATAAGTTTGATGTCGTTGTGGTCGTAGTGGTGGTTGTTGTGGAGGTAGGGAACGTCGTTGTCGTCGTTGGGGTGGGAGCTGTGGTGGGAGCTGTGGTGGGAGCTGTGGTGGGAGCTGTGGTGGGAGCTGTGGTGGGAGCTGTGGTGGGAGCTGTGGTGGGAGCTGTGGTGGGAGCTGTGGTGGGAGCTGTGGTGGGAGCTGTGGTGGGAGCTGTGGTGGGAGCTGTGGTGGGAGCTGTGGTGGGAGCTGTGGTGGGAGCTGTGGTGGGAGCTGTGGTGGGAGCTGTGGTGGGAGCTGTGGTGGGAGCTGTGGTGGGAGCTGTGGTGGGAGCTGTGGTGGGAGCTGTGGTGGGAGCTGTGGTGGGAGCTGTGGTGGGAGCTGTGGTGGGAGCTGTGGTGGGAGCTGTGGTGGAGCTGTGGTGGGAGCTGTGGTGGGAGCTGTGGTGGGAGCTGTGGTGGGAGCTGTGGTGGGAGCTGTGGTGGGAGCTGTGGTGGGAGCTGTGGTGGGAGCTGTGGTGGGAGCTGTGGTGGGAGCTGTGGTGGGAGCTGTGGTGGGAGCTGTGGTGGGAGCTGTGGTGGGAGCTGTGGTGGGAGCTGTGGTGGGAGCTGTGGTGGGAGCTGTGGTGGGAGCTGTGGTGGGAGCTGTGGTGGGAGCTGTGGTGGGAGCTGTGGTGGGAGCTGTGGTGGGAGCTGTGGTGGGAGCTGTGGTGGGAGCTGTGGTGGGAGCTGTGGTGGGAGCTGTGGTGGGAGCTGTGGTGGGAGCTGTGGTGGGAGCTGTGGTGGGAGCTGTGGTGGGAGCTGTGGTGGGAGCTGTGGTGGGAGCTGTGGTGGGAGCTGTGGTGGGAGCTGTGGTGGGAGCTGTGGT
>NW_026578645.1:0-18138 GCF_029603195.1 Condylostylus longicornis
GGATTGAGTGAAATATCTTCGCGGTTTTCTCAATTGTGGAACTAAAGTTGTCGACAAACTATAGAGGGGAGCTGAATTTGTCCAACCTCGCGGAAAAGTCTACTGTTCTTTACCAATGTCTCACCTACGTTGTGGAAATGGAATACCCATCCAGGGTAGAGCGGTGTGGCTTGAAAGATAGCATTTATTCTTTGATATTGTATTGCGGTCGGGAAGCAAAGGCTTTTGAAGTTTGCATGGATATTCCCATGTTTGGAACGTCTTACCGCGTATTCTCCAAACGGTAGAGGCGTATTATCCGGCAACGAGAATGTTTTATTAGCATTGTTTTAGAGTCATTGCCTACGGAATGGGATCTGTTTCGAAAATTTGTTGAAGAAAAGTGGAAAGGAACGCCGGTGAAAGCAATTCCTTTGATCGGTCAGTTACCGCGGAATATTCCTAGTTTGGAATACTTTGCATCACCCATTCAACTATCGTTAGCCGCCAACTTGGAGTTCCCAATTAGGCAAGGATGTTTGTTCACAATAGAAACTCAGCACTTAAATTGTCTGTGTGATGAAGTTACTGATCAACGCTACAAGACGAGCAACCTAACTATTAGTTCGCCACATCCAATACCAAAAGTCTCAACAGTTCGACCAGTATCAATTTTCAATGACTTGGAAGACGAAGCCGTCAGAGCCCCTGATGCGGTACTATTGCTCAAAGCTGTATCTCCTTTAATCAGCAGAATTGGTGCTAATGTACCAGATAGCATCAATGAATGGCGTTTTTCTCAGCCTGATTTTCAGAAAGTTGCTTGCCAAATGTTTGATCGAGATTTGGGATCTTCGTTCTAAATGTTTTATTTTCGTAATGGATTACATTGAAGAACCAATCAAATTCAACAGCGTAACCTTGAGAAATACTGGGAGCAATATTGGGAATTTGTGAAGGTTTTAGTAAAGTTAGCGGTACATGATTGGACGTATCTGGATTTACGGCCAGCGCTTGCCAATTTATGTATTCAACAAAGAAGTGACACAAATGAATCTTATGTCGTTCTATTTGACTTGGATTCCTTTGGGAACATTTCAGACATGCCAGCCATGAATGACGGCAGATACCCTAGCTGCGAGTTTGTGAGTGACAAGGGTTGGATTTATTCGCTTGTCCAGGCTATGCAAGCAGTTTGGTGTTTAGTAGAAGGTGTCGAAGAGTCTGACATTGCTGGTTATTGTTCGAAAGATCCTTTGCTATCTTAAAGATGAATGGGAGGTCGATATCGATTTAGAAGCAATAATAACCAATGATGATGGCGGACTACAGTATCGCATTGATGTGGTGGATCGATTGCAAAGAATCCTTAGGGCTGCATGTTTTCCTGAGATTTAGGGAAGTTTCCAGAGACAATTTTGATATTGTAAATCTCTCATCTCTTTTTTTTATTCTGATGAACAAAGACAACTTCACTCGATTCATGTACTTCCATAAACAACGCACAATTCTGTTTTGTTAATCAATGGGATTTGTTCTCACTAAATAAACTGATTCCTTAAGTGGATGAGATTTATCAACAATTTACACTAAATGAGATTTATCAACAATTTACACTGAATGAGATTTATCAACAATTTACACTGAATGAGATTTATCAAGAGTTCCGAAAATGAGTCAGATCAGGAACAGCTCATTCCTGGAGACCCCTGTGACTGAGTGACGATGGTTTCTTAAAGTCAACTCTAGTAACACTTCCGACGGATTTTCAGAATTGGGTTGCAGCTGTGGAGATGCTGCAACTCGCAAGCGGATATAATCAGGTTGTTCTTGTTGGATTGATATGCCTGTCGGGCCCGGGACTCTTTAATGCTCTTACAGGGCTTGGTGGAGCTGGAAGTGATGACCCCCAAACAGCGTCCGCCTCCAATACCCTGCTCTATGTCACCTTTGGAACCTTGGGGTTTTTTGGTGGAAGCCTTTTCAATATATTGGGAAATCGTATCATGTTTTGTCTTGGCGGTCTAGGCTATTTCATCTATGGATTGGCGCAATATCTTTCCATGGCTTTCCCTTCCCTTAAGTGGATGGCAATCGCATCGGGGGCTATTCTCGGAATTGCTGCAACCATGTTGTGGACTGCTCAAGGCGCATGTACTTTGGGTAGGATTCATCACGCTACTCGCAGAGATTCTAGAGACATGACGATTCGTGTTTCGCGACCAAACATGTGCTCTGTCTTCAGCTTACGCACCCAGTGGACGGGAAGGAAAATACATTTCTCTTTTTTGGTTGATTTTTTCCATCGGAGGATTGTTGGGTGGAGTTCTGATTTGCTTCGGGAACTGGTCCAATGCGCAAGACGAAGCGAATCCCTTGTCGTATTTTTTACTTCTTTCGTTGATGCTGATCGGCCCAGTTATCGCGATCACTTGCATTGAACCACCGAGCAATGTGATCAAAGAAGACGGGGAAATGGCTCCAACTTCTAGAGGTCGAACGATAGGGCAGGAATTGACAGCTGTTTTCGGTGGAATGATGGATACCAACATGCATTTGATGGCTCCCTTTTTTTTCCTCTCCCTGATGTAAGTGCCCCGCTGGAAGTTTCGTATTTACGCTTCTGTACGCAGTTGGTATCCTTGCATATCCATGTATTCATATGTATTCACAGATAGTATCCATATGTGTAGACGGTATCTATATGTAGGTGGTATCCATATATATATGGATGGTATTCTCATTTGCAGATGGTATCCTTATATCTTCAATGGAATGAATGTAGTCGTTTTCAACCTGCGATCGCGTGGATTTAATTCTGCATTGTTTTGGCTGGTTCAAATGTTTGGAGCGAAGTGTGCGTTGAGGATTCTCGACTCCACCGAAAAGAGTAAACGACTTCAAGGAATGAAGTTTTTTTGGATTCTCGTTGCCTATTCAAACTTCACATTCTTTGTGGGTGCATATATCCAGTATCTGATCGATGTAAGTCCTTCATCCCATTGTAATCGAATTTTGTTAAGATTTGCAAATCTGTGGTGTCCTTGTTCATTACCTCTTGCGTGTTTCAGTTCGGCGGGCTCGTTCCAGCGTCGGACAAGCTCGATTTTCTGGATTTCAGCCAGTCCTTCCTGCCAATTCTCGGATTCTGTTTTTTCAGTGTCCTCGATGCGTTTGTCCAAAGTTATTGTATGTGGGTTAATAGCGGACTCGCTGATGGCGATCCGGACAAAATGGCTCGATATTCTGCATTTTTCAAATCCATTCAATCGATTGGAGCGGCCATTTCGTGGGGCGTTGATGCTCGAAATTATAGTTACAGGTTTCAATTAGCCATGTGCTGGATTGTCTTCCTCTTATCGTTACCGACAACTCTCATCGCAAGTAGCCGGCTGCCCTCCCATCCACCCGAAAGACAGCCTGATGCTGATGCAGAGCCGCTTATCTAGCGTTTCCACTCTCGTCGCTGTCAAATCGCTGCTTCGTGGCAAAGATGGGTGTTTGAAGATGAGAGAGTCTCTAAAATCTCGTTATCTCTTTTCTTTTTCGTTCTGTGTTCATCTTATCTATTTTTGGAACCAATATTTCGTTGTTCGCACACAATCCAGTCCAGCAATCGACTTGAATCAAGATCTCCACTGGCAGGCATTTGCATGCGTTCTACAGGCGCGTGACGAAAGGGAAAATCCTTGAAAATTATCAAGAAGATGGCAGACCAGGAATAAGGCTACGAGAACTATCACCCTGACATAGCCACCGCTCTCCGACATCATAGCATCAATAGACGTCAAAATTGTTCTTTTGTATTTGTGTCCGATATTCAATTCACGAGCCCCATTAATTCCAGATCGGAATTTTCTCCCCCAGCCACCCATCGATTTTTTTGCAGCAAAATTGCTCAGAAAAGACAAGACAGCATCAACTCACCCCCACTTGGCCGAGATGTTGTCATCCACATCGACTTTCATCCACCCGGAGAGTTATTAAGCTTCAACCTCCGTCTCCATATACAAGACCAACTCTTGAATAGCTTTTCTAGCAGTTTTTTGATAGATCTTCGTCGAGCTACGTTGTAGTTCGCAATCCATCACTGATCATCTTCTTTAGAAATTTGTAGACGTCCCTCTGCTGGAAAGATAAGAGTCGTTATTCATTCACTAAAGCTGCTGCCTGTGCCGTAGTCTATTGCGATCATCCTTCTCTGTTTTCATTCTTTCGATCTTGGACGCGCACATCGTACTGCGTGTTCTTTTTCTCGTTGCCACTACAACAATACCAGAGTTGATATCTTGTAATTAAATGCTCACATTCAGTTTTTCCTTGCACCCTTTTTCGTGGTTTTTGTTTGCTGTTGCAGCTTCCACTTGTGCGCCTTCTCTTTATTGCTTCTCTTGCACATCTGGTAGTAAACCTTCTTACTGATCATCTTCTTCTTCTTCCACTTCCGCATTTCAACCAACCCCTAGGTTCTTGCGCTTTCCAACTCTTTTTCGCTTCTGCCTCGCTTTCCATTTTCCCATCAAAATCGTCCAATCCTGAGGGCATGCTCGTTGTCTCACTTCAAGATACGCGTCATTCCAAGATTAGCAGCAACACTGCTGTCGATCCGCCTTGCTTAGTCAGGATGTCCGACCCACACAGTACCACGACGCCAACAACTGCTCCCGAAACTCCCACACCTCAGAAACTCGGCAGTCAGGGTCCTGTCTTTAATTCGAATCCTATATGCGCTTCGAGGCCAGTGCAGGACCCCGCCCCCACAACCAGGACTTCTACTCGTCCACAACCGAAACAGGGTGGCTGCAACGTGCCACGTCCGAATGTTCGCCGGGAGTATGAGGCAGCACCAGCCGGTGACACGTTTGTTCCGTCTCTGGCGACTGTCCTGACGCATTTGGTATCCCTTAGTCCGCCAGAGAGAGGACAGGTGAGGACTCTCATAGTATAAGAGTTATGTGCCACAGTGTGAGGAACATTACAGCTGCATGATTATCTGCCACATTAGATGTTATTGATGTCAACAACTCCATAGTAATGCATCTGGTGGATGATATTATGGATGATATTATGGATGATATTATGGATGATATTATGGATGATATTATGGATGATATTATGGATGATATTATGGATGATATTATCATCGATGACCACAATATCACGTCTTCATCAGGTGACACGCTTTCATGCTGTAAAGGCCCCGGATATAACGATACGGGAGTATCTTGAGAGGTGATTTTCTTCTACCTAGCAGACTTAGGATCCCAAGATACTGATTTAACCAATATAATGTCGTTTAAAGATAATGATAAACCATCTTAATGATCCTATCAATCTTTTCAGAATTCAAAAGTATTTCGGATGCAGCAATGAATGTTTTGTTCTGTCGCTTGTCTATATCGATCGAATCGTGAAAATTCATGAAGAGTTCACAGTGTCGATCCTCAATATCCATCGGTATGTTTTTTAATTCCCACTTTAGAGTCGATTGACCTCTCATTTGTTATTCCAACAAAAAACTGCTTTTTGTGACCAAATTTCCTTTCCATCTTTCAGTTTGCTGATAACGTCGGTGATGCTTGCAGCCAAATTCTTCGATGATGTTTATTATAGTAATGCCTTCTATGCGCGCGTGGGAGGCGTTCGTACGAAGGAGATCAATTTGCTCGAATGGCAGTTTCTTTCATTAATCAATTACCATCTCTACGTAACGCCTCGTGAATACGATCAGTATTTGAAGAATGTACTCGCAGCAGTAAACGCAGGTGTAAGCATGCCTTTTGTTTTATCATCCATCTCTAGTATTATCATCCAAGCTGATGATCTCTAGTATGATCATCCACGTGATGATGATATCGCAAATAGAATAAGACAAAGTTGATGATCTCTAGTATTATCATCCAAGCTGATGGTCCCTACTGGGAAATGGGTTCCGATTTTTTTCGCTATGTTTTAATTTCTTGTCTCGGTCTTTTCAGATCCAAAGATCTCTACCACACGAAGAACCACAATATCATGTCAATTCTTATCATCACACTTTTGAAACATCATCACGTCGTTCTAATCATCAACCAATTCAGCCTTGCTATGTTCGCCCTCAAGCTTCTGATTCCCAACAAACAGATCAGATTTACAAACAGTTCTCTACTCCGACTGTCCAACTCAAGCAGGTGGTCCAAAGCACCCTGCCTCAGGTGGCTTCTTCGTCTCCCGTCGCTGGCGACCCAAATAATATCGGTGGACCCCAGAATTGGAAAAATCCACATCCTGAGGATTTTTCCGCGAATTACTCAAATGAGGATGGTCGTCGGTTCGGATTTGCGCAACCAGCAATTCGTCCAGGAATCTCCACTTCTGTTGAGTGCGTCCCAAAAGCGGCAGTTTTGCAGAGTTGCCAAAGCTGCAGCCTCATCAAACCCTCAACTCCCATCCCGTCCGAAAGTATGCAACGATCCAACGATGGGAAGCTAGCGCGAACGGCAGACAACCAGCCACACTTTTTCTGTGAAACAAAGCGATCTGCCAATCAGCAGCATAACGCAATTAGCACCAGTATGAATCCGTATGTTTCCACCAGATACATCCAATCCTCGCCACCAGCGATGCATCATCATTGCGAAATTCCTTATCACGAGGGAATCCTCATGAACAATGAATGAGCATCTTCACACAACTACTCCCGTCTTCAGTGGTCTGGCAAAGAAGTAATCAACCTCTCCATCCGTTGAGAGCATGACTTAACTGGACGGCAAGCAAAGGAACATCACGGAACTGAATTGTTTGTACCACAGCCCGAGGGAAAGTGAAAAAGTCCTATTTTTTATTGTGGTGGCTGCTTGTCTTAGATTGTATATTGTTCCATAGCTGTTAGCTAGAGCTATAGATCATATCTGGAGTGAGTTCTATTGCATATTCATCTCACTGAGAATCTATTACGTCATCCAATTGTGGTTTTTATCATACGTGTGTAGATGGTGGTGGCGCATTCATCTGGTCTCGAATCATTGGATAGCTTCTTTTTTTATCGGCAAACACTGAACAATTTGTCTGGCAATCAATGGTTTTTGATGAAGATGAGAACACACAGACACACTTCATCAATTGCGTTGACCAAAGCTAGAGATTGGAGAGTCTGATACCATACAGGATTCAGGAAGCGCCGTGACCTAAACAAGCCGTGGTATTGCCGTATCACCATTTGGTTGGGAAGAGAGGTTCGACCCCTTATACGAGTCCGAGGTAGTATAGTGGTTAGTATTTCCGCCTGTCACGCGGAAGACCCGGGTTCAATTCCCGGCCTTGGAGATTTTTTTATTTTTATGGTGAAATTCTTAAATTGACTCAGGACGAGATTCGAGAGCGAAAAGACTGGCGGGCGTCGTGATATTATTCTGTGTGGCGAAGTTTTTGTTTTGCTCTGCATCTGCTTTTTCACTTCTTTCTTTTGAGAAACGTCCACCTCGTAACCAAATTTACTGTACGTGTTCTCAAAAAATGAAATAAAATGATTCAGTTGATTTACAAACATCTAATTCGCTGATTCCACAGCAAACCTTCGGGGACGGCAAACGGAACTCCTTGCATGACAACAGCGGGAGCTTCAATTCAGGACCCACGAAGTGGAGAATAATTGACCCAAAGAACTCGGAGATTACGCCCTATCAATAACAATTATTGCACCATTTTATCGCAGCTGGGATCAATTCAACTGTCATTGCCGTTCGATCGCCTTCCACGAAGTCCTTCCAGGTCAATTAAAATCCAGGTTCAATGGTCATCATAAAAGAGACCCTGGTGCGTTGAACCTCTCCTGTAACTACAGAGAATCCTCCTCAAAGGGTGTCGTTCCGACAAAAATAGCCCCCTCCGACAAGATTTAATCTTTCCTTTCACGTTCATTCCCTCGATTTTTCGCGTTGTTCATTACTCACTGCAAATTTCTACGTCCATCTGGTTTTTATGGTATATGCTTCTATGTCTTGTCACTGGTAATGCCCAATTGACATCTCTGTGTAGTTATTGTTTTGTGCATAGCTACTCCATTGTGCTCACCATTTGTTTCGTTCTATGTTTAACTAATTGACAATTTCCATATTTCTGTCTGGAAATTTGTACAGTGACTCTTTCTAAGTTAGTCGGGATCGCCCTCATGGCTTCCCTTATATACGGCTGAGTGACCGTATTTTTTCTCACTATTTTGGTTCTCACAGCAGCAGCCATCTATCCATCATGATGTCATCCGGCGCCGCCTCGAGAGCTGTTTATGCTGAAGGACCTGCGTCATTCGACGCCATCAAGCAACAAATCGCGGAGCACCCAGCAAGAGATGTCCCCGATAGCATTTGCTCAAACAATCGAGGAGCCATTGATTCTGTCCCAATCCACAACACCTTCTTGAATATTGCGAATCACTCTGGCCCTGAACTTGTCAAATCCTTTACGATGCCCGATGAAGTTCTCAATTCAGAGGACGTCACGCAGCTTCTTGATGGCAGGCGCATCTCGCGTCAGGTGGATGCGCTATTTTTCAAACCCCAACGATCCGCCACAAGACGTCAATCGGCATCCAATCATCAATTACAGAGAATGCAGAAGATTGTTCCCCTTGAAGGTTCGTCCAGTGATTTGATTCTGTTAGGGAAGTATATTCATTTGAGTTTGTTTTTCTTCTTGCAGAGATTCCATCCCCAACACGCGAACTTGAGGAGCATTTCTCAAAGCTCGCTCTTGATGATGTAGAAACAGGCACCCCAGAAGGTTCCTCCCGGTCGACAGAGAGCAAAACACCTCCATCAACTCAAGGATCCCAGAAAAATTCCGTGGCCGCGCCTGTTTCGTTTGACTCTGCGATCAAGCGTGAAAATTTTGCTGCCGCTGCGAAATGTTCACTCGAGCATTCCTATCCCCCGGGCCTAAGTATTACGAATACAGTCTCAACCGGCCTCCGAGACGACGAACAAACCCCACCGAGTACAGCTAGATCATCTCCAGACGGAAGTTGTCTTTCAAACAGCTCGCTCCAATTTTGTACAACAAAACCAAATCCACTCGAGTATTTGACCCTCAAAAGTAGACGATCCGTAAGAAATGCATCATAGAGCGTCATGTCATTCGAAAATACTCGGCCGCAATTTTCGAATGACATGACGCTCTGAGATTGATCAGAAAAATATCTAAATGATCATCAAATTATGTGATAGTCAAATAGATAAAGATCAATAATCTGTGTCGTCATGTAGACATTGGAAGCCGCATTTATTATCGTTGTTTCAGGGAATGACGTCGCTTGAGTATCCATTGAGCCCTATTCAAGGACCGTCTTTTTCAGGTGCGTAGAATCACGAAAACCATAAACCATCTTCGTTCCTTTGCAGTGAGAACTTTTCAGGAACTTCCAGGATCACTCACATCGTCACAAATCTGTTCGGAAACTGTCACTCGGGAGCCGTCCGCGGAGGTTGACGCCGATACCACCGACCCGACATGGCTAAACGCGTTCCGGGAATCCGCGGCGAATACGGATGTGATTCGGTTGACAACGCTGGACGGACTTGAAATAGATCGCCTCATGACGGTCGGTAACCGCGCGTCGACCGGCGTATCAGATCTCGCAGCAGAAGTTGCGGAATTCATGAAAGATACGAATCACTCGTTCATCACGCACTTGGCGACGGCGCTGAATCAATCAACTGATCCGACGCTGAAAATTGCAGCAGCGTTAAGTCGAATCGTCGGGATTCCGGTTCCTGCTGATTCGGAGGCCGATTTGAAAAACGCAGTTCCTCTCAGTGAACTCTCCATGGACGTTTTGACTCAAATTCCGCGAGATGAAAACGGCGGACTTCTGAGTTTTGGATCCATAGGCCATTCGGATAATACATGCAAAGGTGAGGAGTAGAATCTCGAGAGAGAAGAAAATATTCGACAAAAAAGACCCAGAATATAAATAAAAAGAATATAAATATGAATATAAATATAAAGAATATAAATATAAATAATATAAAGAATATAAATATAAAGAATATACATATAAAGAATATAAAGAATATAAATATAAAGACCTAGAGTATTCAGAATTGGTCGGGTGGAGAGGTCGTGGGAAGGCCATTTCATAAGTAGAAAACATTCTTTGAATGATGATCTTGTAATTGTTATCTTGTTGTCATGCAGCTTGCGTCTTCTTCCATAATCCCGCCAAAGGATGCAAAAATGGATTACGGTGTCTTTTCTGTCATTTTCCACACGCTCCCAAGAAACGTGTCCGACTGTCGAAGAAGAAACGCGCTGAAGTGAAGATGATGAGCCAAGACGTGGATTCAATTGGTTACGATCCTCGCAGTAACAATGGAATGAACTTCTACGCTGAAGACCATGGATTCAATCTAAACACTCCAACTCATGAAGGTGGCAGTTCCTTGGCTCAAGGATTCTTGAATGCTTTTGAAGCGATGGATCCCGTTGGACCTGAAACGTTTCAGCCACGAAGGTTTCGAGAGGAAAGATTTAATGAGACGAATTCTAATAAAAGAGATTATTTAAATTCGTTCTCTGACACGTTGATTGGAAGAGGCACTAGTGGGGCCATTCCTCCGGCGCCTGCTCGATCATCTACATTGGGATCCTCTGTTGAAGGATATCAAAAATCAAATGGATGGAATGTCAAGCGACTCGACAGCAGCGATCATTCCGAGACAGTCTCAATTACAAATCGACGCCTCGAGTCGACAATCAGCACGCAGTCCCATTGGGAGGATGATAGGCTCTACCAGCAGATTGAGCAGCATCATGGACAACAGCGTCCACAACAGCAGCGGCAAAATCCCCGCCAACAGTCGTTAGGACAGCAATCTTTGGTGCAGCAACAATCATTGGGACATCAGCAGCATCGCCGCCAGTCGTTTCATCAGCAACAGGCATCAAGACATCAGCAGCAATCAATACAATCCTTGGGACATCAGCAACAAGCACATCATCAACAATCCTTGGGACATCAACAACAATCCTTGGGACATCAACAACAATCCCTGGGACATCAACAACAATCCTTGGGACATCAACAACAGTCCTTGGGACATCAACAACAATCCTTGGGACGTCAACAACAATCATTTGGACAGCAAACTTTGGGGCAGCAATCCCTGAGACATCAGCAGCAATCCTTTGGACATTTGCAGCAAGCGTTGGGGCAATCGTTGGGACATCAGCAGCAGTCGTTGGGACATCAGCAGCAGTCGTTGGGGACATCACCAGCAGTCGTTGGGACATCAGCAGTCGTTAGGTATCCAACAACCTTCCAGAAAGCAATCTTCAGGGCGATTAACATTGCGACACAATTCATCGAGTTCCTCAATCGGAATTCCTCAATCTCCACTACATCCAGTACCTCCCAACTCGCCAATGATCTTATCCACGCCATTTCTTGCTGATGGAACTCTCATCTCTCCCGGATCCTTGTTCCAAATACAACAGTCATCCTGGTCACTCGTACCATCAACCAATGCAACAGGTTCGTCACGTTGGTCATATTTTCAGATGATTTTTCAATCTTTGTTTTCCTTCTATTTTATTTATTTATTTTTTCTTCCAATTTCAGATGATCCTCCATCAACGCCTAAAAATAGTCCAGATGTTCCCCCTGCAGTACCCTCTCGTGATTTTACCGAGTTCGCCTGCTCGTGCTCTCAACACTCCCCCCACTCCAACTTGTTTATCACCACTTCTGTTCCCTCAATCACCACCCAATCACCACAGTGCGTTCCGCGGCTCGTTTATTTTTCCGCCCCATCGACATTGTCAGCAATTCCCCAGGAACACTCTCGCCGAATATGATCGGAGTTCAAAGTGTTAACAGGCTTCTCTCACCAATGGCTGTCGCATCGCCTCATCCTCCATCAACAACGATTGATGCCTCGACGAGTCTTGCAGGACTCAGTTATGCTGCGTCTATCAACTCAGCTGGATCCATTGTGGGATCAACGATCCCAGGAGCGTCTCTGTTCTCTTCTTTACCTCCATCTCTTGTCCCTGGTGGGTCGTCTGCTCGGTCTGCCGTTGTTCCCTCAACTCCGATGAGTAATTAGGGAGTCCAAGCTGCAGCGACATCAGAGCAACAATCATATGGTTACCAAATTTTGTCCGTAACCGACCGGGTGATCGAATTTCTGTTGCGGCTGTCGTGTAGAAGCTATTTTTGTTTTTTCTCCTTCTAGCAATTTCTGGCGCAGCTAACACTCCAAAAAATTGCATTATTTTGAACAAACAAATCATGGCAAGTCTATCGATGGGCGAGTTTCAGCTCAATTGTGATCCGTGGCCGATTCCTTCTAGCGTGAGGAGTTGGAACGGTGTCCTCTGGCGACGGAAGAATATCTACAAGCTGAACTTGTTTTTGAATCTCCCATTCAGATGGAAGGGGCCTTAGAGCAAGTGCGTAGAACCACTTCAGAAGCAGAAATGGCCCGAAGAATTGACGCGCAGTCCGACGACAGGATTTTGATCGTAGCTGACTCCTGAGAATGAGCGCATGGTCGTTCAATGAAAGTGAAGCCATTCAGTGAGCACATTGCAAAGAAACATTTTATCATTCAAGCATTTTATTACGTCAGACGTTTCTCTTGGGAGAATTGGGTTTTCCCATGAAGCTACACCAATCAAAATTAAGGCAACAAATCAGCTTACTAGCGACACTGATTAAAGCATCAAGCTACTAAGCTCAATTGGTTACACATAATAGTGATTGTGCGCCTTCGGAATTAGCATGGCAAAGGGATCATCACTTGGATGGAGCTCGGTAAATTTCGGGATGACTTACGTGCTGGCTGGTGAATGTTTGAAAATGACTTCGGCATAAATCGGTTAAATGTTCACTGCACCTGAAATTCTTGCCAACGTTAATCATCAAGTCACGGTTTTCCACAAATGCGAGCTTTTGCATAATCAAACTTCAACAGCAGACCACTTTGAACTCCTGTGAAAAATGTCGTAGGGATCGCAAAATTTCTCCCTTATTCATGACCTACAAAGTTTGTGTGTGTGCCTGCTGAAACTCTTTGGGACCTCGAAGTTTCCAGAAATCTGAACCTAAAAGGGGCGCTAAGTGGAGTGGGGATCATGGCAAGGACAAACAAAAATGAACAAGAAATAGTTATTCTGGATCTTTTTGCTTCGTAACAGGGTAGATTTGTCAGTGAACATCCAATTCATCTCCAAGGAAAACTCCTCATGCCGTTTCGAATTCAGTTCAACAACAACATCAATAGCCTTTTATGATTCAGTTGAATGCTTCCATTTAATCTTATTAGTTAGTTCATCAGAAATTTTTTCTCATCGTTTCTACTGTTGTTCAAGAATTTCATCAGAATTTCATAAAATGCGTCCAAAAAATCGCAATGAGGAGTGTACGGATCCCTCAAACTCTCAAGTTGGACAAAATGGGAATCATGGGACGAATTGGGTCCCTTCTATCGGTGTCTCGACAATCAACTGTCGAATCGTCTCGACGATCATCTGTCGAGTCCATCAGTCTTGTCCTCTCGTTTTCGTTCGCCTTCCCCATTTTCAGTCGCAGCTATGGATCAGCAATTTGGCTCAAAGCCTGAGTCTCATGGATGTCCAACGCGTTGTCCACAGCCTCCGCGTTTCCGGTACCAACCCTTATCGATGCTTCAAGGACCCTCCCCCAACCCAACGTTCTCCAGAATTGGCAGACGAGCACCCGTTAATTGCTAACGTTCCACCTCTCCCTGATGGATATCCTTTATTCTCCGAGACTGCTGTAGGATCTCACAAACGTCCTCGCGTCCATCCCCCTAGTGTTGACAGTCCCAAAATTCCATGACCCGCGAGGAAGTAGTAATCTGTACTATGCTGACAGTTACTATGAAATTCTCAATACCCGTCCAGTCAGGAATGAAAACGGTGTCATCGAAAAGCCTTCTTCGGCCTTTCCTGAACCTCACTATTCTTTTTCCAATGATGGTCCCGATTTTACCCGTGAGGGCCGGCCATCTTTTAGCCCCCCCCCGAGTGATGATCAGTCCTCATACACTCCCAGATCAACAAGCCATCAGCGTCCCAGAGGTCCTCTTGGAAGTTCCAGCACCTCTAGTCGTCGAAGTGACAGTTACTCGTGTCCTCCTGACAGTTATTCCTCCGACGGGAGTCGACGTCGGGAACAACCATTCATTCGATGACAATGGCAGTATCGAAAGTCGCTCAGTTTCTTCTGGACGGTCTGATCGTGGCGGCTCAGAGGGATCATCGTAAGTGTATAACAGAGTTGTCAACAAACAGATATCAATTATAAATAGAGCTTCAATTAGATAGATTGAGAAGGGATGATCGCAAATATATCCGAACGGGGTAGTGATGATTATTATCGAATCATGATGATATCTCATCGTTGATGATTATCATGATTATTGAATGATTGATGATTGATGATTTTCTAATATTGAAATTTTTCGGCAGCGCCAATCAAGACGATGGGAGCGAGCAGGATTTCACGGAAAGTGACGATGAAGGGACGAGGGATTATAAAAAGGGTGGATACCATCCCGTGACGATTGGAGAAATATATAATCATAGATATCGAATTGAAGCGAAATTAGGCTGGGGACATTTTTCGACTGTATGGCTTGCAACCGATTTAAAGTAAGTTGACGGGATGCATTGGTAGGATCCCTATTTTCATTATTTGTTCTTTGAATTTGGGACATTTCATCTTGATTTGGGATTGATTTTCTTTTTAGGTCAACAGAATGCAAATATGTAGCCATTAAATTCCAGAAATCTGCACGACATTATTCTGAGGCTGCATATGATGAAATTGAGCTTTTGACTGTCGTGAGGAGAAGAAGCGAACTTGTTCAATGGGGCGGAACAGTTAGAGGAGTTGGAGGTGAGAATTGACGAAATGTGTCTATTTCTCGATCTCAAGAGTCTTCAAAGATCTCTTTATGTTGTTCAGATATCTTCATGTTATATATATATTGTAGATATTTTCATGTGATTCATATATCTTTTTTATAGATTCTGGGAAATCGACGGCCGCAGGATAACGGGGTTGTAGGGTTCATTGATTTTTTTTGAGCATTGCGGTCCAAATGGCACCCATGTTTGTATGGTGTTTGAAGTAATGGGCCCGAATCTCTTATCCCTTATTAAGCAGTACAATTTCGATGGGGTAATCCAGTCCCAAATATGTCGTTCTATTGTTCTTCGTCTTTTTAGGTTCCCATAGATCTTGTTCGTAAAATTGCGGCTCATTTGTTGGTCGGTCTTGATTATCTTCATCGCTTCTGCGGGATCATTCACACCGATTTAAAACCAGAAAATGTTCTGGTGACAGGACAGACCCTTCCGCCTCCTCTCCCACTCACATCAAAAGACCAGGCAACCGGAGGACTTCTCTCCAAATCGACGTCCTTGCAAACTGGAATTTCATCCCCACAGTCTTCGCCAAAGCATCTCGCGGATGATCACACGATGTTTGAGTTGGGAAAAGACGTTAAATTTTGTTTCAGATGTCAATCCGACGCTTTGGGCGTCTCTTGATCCTCAAGAGCGTAAAAGATTAAGAACGAAATGTGAGCGGAATAGAGTGGCAGTATTATGCATGGAACGCATGTAGCAAGAACTTCTGTGGTTTTATACCTGTTGAGTTTGCATGTGTTGCGGTTGCATTTGTTGCGTTTGCATTTGCTGCGTTTGCATTTGCATTTGCTGCATTTGTTGCGTTTGCATTTGCTGCGTTTGTTCAGTGAGGAAGCGACGGCAGAAGGTTAAAAAGAAACAAAAGAAATTAGGAACCCAAATGGGGGACGCTAATTCAGATGATGAGTCGTCCCAAGAAGATTGCAGTAGAACAGGCTCAGCGGTGATGGAGGATGGAATCCCAAATTCGTCAGTCGAGAATGAGATCCCAAGCATACCCATGGAAGACGAAACCCCAAATTCTTCCGTTGAGGGGTAGGATCCCAAGCATACCAATGGAGGATGATGTCCCAAGTTCATCAGTGGTCAGTTCAAACAATGAAGAGCCAAAAAAGTTAACAAAGAGCCAGAAAAAAAGGCTGAAAAAAAAAATTAGCGAAACTTGCAAAGATCGAAGAAGTGAGCCAAGAAGACGAAAGCAGCAGCATCAAGAGGAAGCGTTTGGATGGTAATGATGAAAAAAGAGATGTGGAATGTAATTCGAGCGAGACAGAAGAAGGACAAATTAAAGAAGAGTCTATGAACGAAAGAGAGGAAGAGTATAGAAAGAAGCGAGAATGTATCGAGAAAACTGAACAAACGGGAACGTTGGAAGGAGTAAATGACAAAAGGAAGGAGTCCAACTCTCCGCCGTTTGTACGTCATCGGTTGAAACCACGTGGGAGTGATCCGCACTTGTTGTCTACTTATTGTAAAAGTGGGAATATCGCCGATGACGAATACTTATATACAAGACCACCTCATCACTATTTAGCATATCGACGGAAATTTCCGAATGAGTTTCGAACTGGAGTAGGGGAGACATTTTTGCTACCATATACAACGTATCTTGATTCGGACGAGGAAGATTCAAAGAACAAACCTTCGGAAAAGACGCCTGTTGAAGATGTAGCATTGCATGCGGACGTCACGCCACCTCTTAGTACTCGACGCGATGGTCGCACATCTAGAACACCCCCGCAGAAGGAAGAGTCAGAAGAAGCAGTTCCGGACAGAGCGACATTATCGACCGTCATGACGATTGAAGGCCCAGTTGAATTGAGGTAGGTACCTATCAATAGATTCATGATCATCTATCTTTTGCAGAGCGACAGATACTTCATATTTTCTTCGTGATGAGTGTCAGTATAAAATTGCTGACCTCGGTAATGGTTGTTGGATCGATAAACACTTCTCTGCTGACATCCAAACACGCCAATATCGGTCTCCTGAGGTGAGAGCAAGAGGTCGCTTGAATCAAGGCTTCAGGCATCAATAGGAAACAATTATGATCTGTGCTTGTCTTTTAGGTTCTTGTCGGTGCAGAATACGATACTTCAGCCGATATGTGGTCGTTTGCGTGTACTGTTTTCGAACTCATTACTGGAGATTATCTATTTGAGCCGAAAGGGTCGGAGTCTTATAGTCGCGATGAGGACCACCTTGCACTGATTATTGAGTTGCTTGGTTCGATTCCCATGAGGCTCATCAACTCTGGACGCTATGGATCCACGTTTTTCGATTCGACTGGCCATTTGAGGAATATTCATGACTTAAATACATGGGGATTGATTAGTGTCCTTCAGAAAAGATACAAACTTCCTCCCAGGGAGGCTGAAAATCTTGCTGATTTCCTCCTACCAATGCTTGCGTTAGACCCAACGAAACGTGCAACTGCTCAGGAGATGTTGAAGCATCCATGGTTGAGGATTGAAGGAATGTCGAAAAAGTCATTTACACGGAAGGTGAGAAAACTATCCCAACTTTCATGAAATATCTCTTTGGTGTCTTCTGAATCATCCAATCGTGTTTTTGCAGTCAAGGATGTCAACTCCGGAGACGTTTGCGTTTGCCGGCCGAGCACATCCAGATCTCTTCTACAGACAACCCGTCACTGTTGCTCCACCATCTCCTCCATCTGTGAGATCCACGCATCCCCATCCTCAAGCAATGGGGACCGTCTCATCTTCATTCTCCATTGGGTGGGATCCCATTCTCCATTGTTGGCATCCCATCCTTCGATGGTGGAAGCTTCTCCACCCCATTCTACATTGATGGGATCCCATCTTCCACTGGTTGGATCCTCTCATCCTCACTCCGCAATGGTGGGATCCTCTCATCCTCACTCCGCAATGGTGGGATCCTCTCATCCTCACTCCGCAATGGTGGGATCCTCCCATCATCTGCATGAACCATGGATCCCAGATTCGCCCGTACTTCAACGTCCAGGAATTCTTTCAGATTCCCGATCTTCTCCTTATAATTCGATGCTCCTGTCAGATACAGAGCTGATGATGATGGCGTATCGGCCAGACCCTCAGCTTAATTCCGAGCTGTCTCATCCGCACTTCGACCGTCCAGATCTAACAGATGAAGTGAATGATGAGGATCATTGGTATGAGATGGTGACCCCTGCAGGTGATGTTGTTTGCGTCCCTCTGGGTTACAATTCAAACGGTGGCTACC
>NW_026578646.1:0-22276 GCF_029603195.1 Condylostylus longicornis
GAACTTGCTGATCTGCAGTCAGCTGCTCTACCACTGAGTTATACACCCAGCTAACTACATCTACTGATTCATGCAAAGTGGTGAGAACAATTGAGAATAGTAGTAAAAGGTGCACACGGATTTGAACCATGAACTTGCTGATCTGCAGTCAGCTGCTCTACCACTGAGCTATACACCCAGCTAACTACATCTACTGATTCATGCAAAGTGGTGAGAACAATTGAGAATAGTATTAAAGGGTGCACACGGATTTGAACCATGGACTTGCTGATCTGCAGTCAGCTGCTCTACCACTGAGCTATACACCCAGCTAACTACATCTACTGATTCATGCAAAGTGGTGAGAACAATTGAGAATAGTACTAAAGAGTGCACACAGATTTGAACCATAGACTTGCTGATCTGCAGTCAGCTGCTCTACCACTGAGCTATACACCCAGCTAACTACATCTACTGATTCATGCAAAGTGGTGAGAACAATTGAGAATAGTATTAAAGGGTGCACACGGATTTGAACCATGGACTTGCTGATCTGCAGTCAGCTGCTCTACCACTGAGCTATACACCCAGCTAACTACATCTACTGATTCATGCAAAGTGGTGAGAACAATTGAGAATAGTACTAAAGAGTGCACACAGATTTGAACCATAGACTTGCTGATCTGCAGTCAGCTGCTCTACCACTGAGCTATACACCCAGCTAACTACATCTACTGATTCATGCGAAGTGGTGAGAACGATTGAGAATAGTACTAGAGGGTGCACACGGATTTGAACCACGGACTTGCTGATCTGCAGTCAGCTGCTCTACCACTGAGCTATACACCCAGCTAACTACATCTACTGATTCATGCAAAGTGGTGAGAACAATTGAGAATAGTATTAAAGGGTGCACACGGATTTGAACCATGGACTTGCTGATCTGCAGTCAGCTGCTCTACCACTGAGCTATACACCCAGCTAACTACATCTACTGATTCATGCAAAGTGGTGAGAACAATTGAGAATAGTACTAAAGAGTGCACACAGATTTGAACCATAGACTTGCTGATCTGCAGTCAGCTGCTCTACCACTGAGCTATACACCCAGCTAACTACATCTACTGATTCATGCGAAGTGGTGAGAACGATTGAGAATAGTACTAGAGGGTGCACACGGATTTGAACCACGGACTTGCTGATCTGCAGTCAGCTGCTCTACCATTGAGCTATACACCCAGCTAACTAATAGTACTAAAGGGTGCACACGGATTTGAACCATGGACTTGCTGATCTGCAGTCAGCTGCTCTACCACTGAACTATACACCCAGCTAACTACATCTACTGATTCATGCAAAGTGGTGAGAACAATTGAGAATAGTATTTAAGGGTGCACACGGATTTGAACCATGGACTTACTGATCTGCAATCAGCTGCTCTACCACTAAGCTATACACCCAGCTACCTACATCTACTGATTCATGCAAAGTGGTGAGAACAATTGAGAATAGTACTAAAGGGTGCACACGGATTTGAACCATGGACTTGCTGATCTGCAGTCAGCTGCTCTACCACTGAACTATACACCCAGCTAACTACATCTACTGATTCATGCAAAGTGGTGAGAACGATTGAGAATAGTACTAGAGGGTGCACACGGATTTGAACCACGGACTTGCTGATCTGCAGTCAGCTGCTCTACCACTGAGCTATACACCCAGCTAACTAATAGTACTAAAGGGTGCACACGGATTTGAACCATGGACTTGCTGATCTGCAGTCAGCTGCTCTACCACTGAACTATACACCCAGCTAACTACATCTACTGATTCATGCAAAGTGGTGAGAACAATTGAGAATAGTATTTAAGGGTGCACACGGATTTGAACCATGGACTTACTGATCTGCAATCAGCTGCTCTACCACTAAGCTATACACTCAGCTACCTACATCTACTGATTCATGCAAAGTGGTGAGAACAATTGAGAATAGTACTAAAGGGTGCACACGGATTTGAACCATGGACTTGCTGATCTGCAGTCAGCTGCTCTACCACTGAACTATACACCCAGCTAACTACATCTACTGATTCATGCAAAGTGGTGAGAACAATTGAGAATAGTATTTAAGGGTGCACACGGATTTGAACCATGGACTTACTGATCTGCAATCAGCTGCTCTACCACTAAACTATACACCCAGCTAACTACATCTACTCATTCATGCAAAGTGGTGAGAACAATTGAGAATAGTAAGGGTGCACACAGATTTGAACCATAGACTTGCTGATCTGCAGTCAGCTGTGGAAAGGTTCTCGCTGTAACCACACAGACAACAAGTCCCGCCGCGAGTATACCGAATGCAATGGGGGTCCATGGTCCATTGGAAACTTGTGATGGGGTGAATTCAATGATGGTAGTTAATACTCCATCACCCCAGTAGGAGAGCTTCTGGTCGATGGCGGTCCACAGAGAAGTCCAAAACGTACGGTACAGGGGTGACAACGTAAATGGTTCTCCCAATGATGGCAGAGGCCGCGAGTCCACTAATAATAAATAAGACCATCAGGGTCCTACGGACAAGGGGATAGACTCGTATGACAATAAAGATGGCAAATGCCAAACTTAGTAGTACGGAAATAAAATACAGCGTCATCGGACTGATGATCGTTCCGCCGAGGTCCAATATGTGGAGGAACGTGTTGGTACTCATCATCGTGGCAGAGGTTGGAATGTGTCAAAATTGATGAGTTGGAAAACAGAGCAAAAAAAACTCAAGAACTGATTGTGTTGCCACAGCGAGACACATGGAGCATGTAGGGACTGGACAAGCGCTAAGACAGTGAACTTTTATCCTTCAGTTTGGTTCTGATCGAAGTAGGCAGCACGCCAATACTCCCACCCAAGAACCAAACCTACTCCCGCCGGTGTCTTTTCTTATTCGTCGGTGTTAGTTGTGGCCAATCAACAGACTCCCAGAACTGATCAAGCTTGGCATGCCGATCCTCAGGGTCGAACATTGAACAAACCTCACGATTCACAACTCGGTCCCACTCCTCGCGTTGAAGTTGAGTAAGCGGTGGACTGATGAACCGAACATCTTGAAGATGGACAATTTTCTGTTGATCGGTGACGAGATTCTTTACAAGGGCTTTCTGATTGCCAGGGAAAACAGAGAGGACACGGCAAGGAAGGGTCCATTTTGGGGTCAACTTGTGCTTGTGTTCATTGGAGAAGTGGGCTGCCTTGTGTCTGTCATGCTCCGACGCACGCACAAGAACAAGCTGACCGACAGAGAATTCACCCGCCTGCCGAGACTCATTCTTCTTATCATTCTCACGGATCCTCTTGTCAAACGCTTGCCACTGGATATCAAGGCGCATCTCATTCAGGAACTTGAGCCGTTCTTTCATTGCAGCAGTCCGCTGGAAACGCCAGTCGTTGTCGGCAGGGATAGACAAGGAAGGCAGGAGACTCGTTCGTCGTCAAGTGTAGGGTTGAGCGGTAAGAGTAGAGAACTAAGTCTAAAGCTTCGTAAAACGAAAGGCTTGGGCGCATAGGAGGGATTTCAAATGCTGACAACCCTTTATTCAATGTTCGGTGGAAGGATTCGATCACAGCGTTCCCTTGCGGATAAGGTGTGCTGGTCAGGGCAGTAGTTCCGAATAGTCCGTTGATGGTCCTCATCAAAACTCCAGTGAATGTCTTGTCATTGTCGGTCATGATTATTGAAGGAACTCCGAAACGACAGATCCATGAACGGATGAATGTGGATACGACGATTTCAGCAGTGGATGAGGGGATAGCAACACATTCAACCCATTTTGTGAACTGGTCGATCATTGTGAGCACCTGGTAACTGGTTCCGTTAAATGTACACTTCCAGAAGTCCATATAGATGGTGTGAAAAGGCCCCGGGGTACGGAAGTGACCTTGTAGCCGTTCAATTCCCGGTCTGACTCGCTGACAACGCAGGCAGGACGCGACATATCGCACGACTTGGAGGTGGAGACCTGGCCAATTAAAAACTTTTCGAATGATTCTGGACGTTTTCTTACTACCGTTGTGACGGAAAGGCGCAACAGAATGGCACGCAGCGATTACTGCATTTCGGAGTGACATTGGGACCCAAATGGCGTCGTGGTAATAAATGACATTGTCTTTGTGGAAGAACCCCTTCCCAGATGGTGGAGTTGTAGCTCGCTGCTCGTGAAGGATCTGGTCCATCGTAGGGAGGTTGTTTGGTGTTGCTGCCAAGAAATTGTTGAAACACATGTAATCTTTAACATCCATGTCCGAAAAATCCACAAATCTAGTTAAATAGTCTACATGTTCCATTTCCTTGCCACTACGGTGGCAGATTGTCATGTCGTACTCACTGAGTCGGCTGGCCCAGCGTGATACTCGCCCCTCTTTGGCGTCCAACATCCAACGCAAGCTCTTGTGGTCCGTACGCACTTCAAAGCTTCGTCCGCGAAGATAGATGTCAAACTTCCTGAGGCCAAAGATGATTGCGAACGCTTCTCGATCCCGCACAGGCCAACGACGTTCCACAGCACCTAACTTCTTCGATGCAAATTCGACGGGTTGAAGAGAGCCATTTTCACGTTTGCAACTTAATGTAGCCGCCACAGAGAATCCCGACGCGTCAGTTTCAAGAACAAAGTCATCCGAGGGCAAAGGGATTGTCAACACAGAACTTTGAAGTCTTCGGATCGCTTCTTGCACTGCTTCTTGATGAACAGTATCCCAAATAATCTTTAAGGTCTTGTTCGTTCTAGACGTTCCCTTTACTCCTTTCAAGAGGTCAAACACCGGTGTCATCAATCCCGCAAAGTCCTTTATGTACGGTTGATAATACCCAAGCATACCCAAGATCCGTCGTACGTCATAAAGGGTCGCTGGGGTCCTGAAGTTTGATAAAATCTCAACTTTCGCCGAATTGGGCTTCATCATTCCATCTTCAATTGTTTGTCCGAGATACTTCAGGAGTCGTGGGAAAAAATTTGACTTCGTGAAAGTGATCTTCAAACCCTTCCGCTTGAAGTCGGTCCAAGACAACTTTAAGCTTTCCCAAGACTTCTTCAAACGTCGTTCCATGTACTAAGATGTCATCGATGTAAGCCAAGACGCCTGTTGCTCGAAGGTCGCCAAAGAGAAAATCCATGAGGCGCTGGAATGTTGCTGGTGCATTGGTCAAACCGAACGGCATCACTAGGAACTCAAATAGCCCCAAAATACACCGAAAAGCGGTGTATTTGATGCTGTTTTGTTCAAGGGGAATGTTCCAATCCCCCCATCGTACTTCGGAAGGCCATTAGCTAGCCTGAGCATATATTGTGATGGCCGAGTCGTTATCAGCAGATTGACGGGCATATAGCGGCATTCGAAGGGCTATGCCACAAGTGGTGTATTGGAATGCCGCTAGCTGAGCGTCGTTCAGTTCAGTTTAACAGTACACTCGCGTCGCTTCTCTCAGCCTCAGTACCTAGTCCTCTCTCATTAAATCAGTAAGTCCAACAACACGAATTTGTCATTTCTTTGCAGCCACGTTACGCATCACGCTCACGACCATCATCATCGAATTATTTCTTTCTACGTGGTTTCTTTGGCTTTGCAAGCATGCGCCCCAATCACTCTGCATGGTACAAACAAGCAACATCGGCATTCTCAACACGAACTTGCTATAAGAACGCAGCGCATCCGCGACTTACGCATTTTCTTTGAGGCTAGAGGCAGCTAATTGAACCTGCGTGCCCCACACCTAATTACAAGTGTGCACCCACTAAACTACAGTCAGCGCGTACTCTCAACTACGTAAAATGGAGCATCCACGTTCCACTGACCACTTTGACATTGAAGGCGAGGGAACACCACCCCCTTCAAATTACTCGAACGAGCCTGGCTCTTCTACTGACGTCATGGCCAACGAAGTGACGCCAACTCCTACTTCGCGCCGTCTTCGTCGTCTCATGCTTTCTTACACGTCTTGCCACAAGCTTGGCATTTCCCGTCGCACGCATCCACGCGTGCAGCGAAATCAAGCTGAAGAAGCCCGTTCCCACGATACTAGGGCGACCGCTGACCAATCTGTGGATGACTCTCTACAGTCAACAATTCCACACCAACAAGGGCCTTCGTTCAAAGCAAGGAAACCACTCGGCCGGGTATCTTCGATCATTTTATGCAGTTGGGCTACTGTCCTTATGAAGTCGGGATAGCCATCACCACAATGACTACCTTGTGAGTTGGTTGAACCCACACATCCCCGATCTAAAAGAGGCTTTCGAAGAAGGCCGTCCTTTCCGTGCTGACCGTCCGAAATCCGTCCCTGGACTGAGAAAGGTAACAGCACTCTACTTGGCCGACTTCAACTCGTCGTGCTAGACGAAGATCGACTCCGACTCATCGACCCCGTGGCCCCAACAGCCGGCTACAACAAGAAAATCCTCTCATGGGCAAGAGTCTACCCGGCTAGTGTTTCCCATTCCCGGAATGGACGGTGAACCAGGAGAAAGTTCGAACGTATCCACCCCCCTTTCAAAGTAGCCGTCCGACGCGAAACACCACTCCAGGGTTGGAAGTCATTACCAAGATCTTAGATGAGTTTTCTCCGGCCTTAGTAGAAGGTCTTTTCGAGGGGTTGCCATAGATGCCGGGCACGATCTAAGGATCAATGAATGCTGGAAAGCCAAGTTTACATCCGGGACTTCTTAGTGTCCAATGTATGTCAAAAGATCATCTGCATTCAACAATTCCAAGACCCCCTGTGCAGAAAATGACATTGCCGCTGTTTCCAGCTCTATTGAAACAGGAGTGGGGCAGATACATCGTGGATACCATGTTACTTTGTGCGCTCCATTCATGTTTTGCTGCACGTTTCAAAGTAACATTGAGAAGACCACATGTTGCGATCTGTGTTGCTTGCCCACAAGTGTGTAGGAGGATTAACCATAATTTTGCCAATCAATGTCGCTTATCGTGGGGATCATGACGAACTAAATCAGTTTTTGAGCCTGCCCAATTACCCATGGCAAACCAATCACCCGCTGTGGAACTCTCTGAGCTCAGTTGTTTCACAACCTCCCGCTTACAACAGATCTGCACTAGCATTTTTAATGAATCCAGAATCATGAATCAATAACCATTACAACGTTTGTCCAGTCCCTCCACTCACGTCGCCATATTAGTCGCTTCACTAAATGATTCCAGCGACTCTTGTGGACAACACCATTCGGACTGCCTATTAATCGCCCCCCACCTTACCTTGCATCAAATCGAGGAGAAGTTACGAAGTACATCGGAAGAATTGCCAAGAACCCTACTATCCAAGAAGCTTTAAGCAAATTCAGCAGTTACAACCTTGAGGAAAATTATAAACTAACCGATCTGGTCGATACCAACTGTTAACAAAAAGAACCAACAGGAGCGGAAGATCCTTTAGCGTCTTCATCATCCACAAGGAGGAGAGAATTATTCTCGTCTTTTGATCGAGCATCGCGTCTGATCCGTCAGTAATTAATTCTAAGTGAATTAACTACAAATCTCAAGGCGCAGTCCTTGATTTTCGCTTTAATTAGTGGGCTTAGTCCTTTCACAAGTAATTCCCCCCTATTCCTACACGAGCGAGAGTGCTTACTCCTCCTTTATTCCCTCAGTCCGCCCAGTCCCAACGTGCTTCGCCGCGCACAGCCCCTTCGCTTTCTGTCCTGAGGCATATCCTTGACAATCTCAATGTAATCTTTATTTCACTTTGAGTCTGATGGGTTCATGCTCATTTCGGCTAATCATGCTTTTCTTCTGCTGACTTCAGCGGCTCTCTTCTGCCAAATCAGTTGATCAATAATAATCGCCCGGAGGGTAGACCCCGAATCAAACGAAGTAATTATTACGCCACATCCAGCTACCTTCGCGTTAGCTGAGTTATATCCTCTATTTACTTCTCTCAGAATCTCCCACTACCACCACTCGCCTCTCATTTTCGACGAAATGGCTTTTTTGAGTCAACAATCCCGCTCTTCTGCCACCCAAGAGGGCCGGGACGTGAACTGCCTTCGACCAACTGCCTGGCCCGCATTTTGGAAACAAAAATGACGCCATTCAAACAATGTCTCAACCTGTGTCTGACTTCAGAAAATGCGATGCTTGTCATGGGGACTATACCATCTCATGACGCATGTAGTGGATTGGACAGGGAAGTTTTTGAAAGCCTCAGCTAAGTGTTCAGTATGGTGGCTTGCGGTCTGCGGCCCGCCGTGCTACGTCCTATGTCGCTTGGGTGTCGTCAATCACAATGAACGAGACGCAGTTTCTCCGAAGTCAGCACCTTCAAATCCAACCAACTGGGGGGACAGGACGGCCCATCGTTGGATTCTGCCACGAACGAATGGAAATGATTCTAAGGGTTGTGTTAATGGACTTGTCCATTATGTTCACGTTGACGGAAGTAATCCCCCAACATCTTGAAATTCTTGTCGGACCGCTGCTTGGGGCAGTTTGTGTTGCCTTCATCCTCCGATGTTCAAACAACGCGATGGTTGTCCCATTATCCGAAAAAACGAGGGATTCCAAAGCTCTATCCGTTTGTACAGAATTCGACCAATCTTGACTTTACGGTAGCACACCCCCACCACAATGGAATGTCGACAGGCAGAAGCTCTTGGGTCAACAATCCGCAGGCGTTCGAATTTATCAAGAATATGATCACCACCTGGCCAACGTTTATCACCAAATCTATCGGACAAGAGATGAAGAAACCCGAGGAGGGGATTTACTAGTGAAGCATGGAACGTTATTTGGCACAATCTCACCACGCTTTGGAGTATACAAAAGCTTCAGAAACAGAACCAAGTCTCCATCCGAATACGGCAGTTCAAACTCCGTACGACAATATCAATGACACTTACAACAATCTTCGTGCATTTCCATTTGGGACGAACACCAAGATCCACATGACGGGATAACCCCACCTCCACGAAATGACACGATGGACCGATCCGATTACCTCGAAAAATCTGTCAAGACCCAGAAAACGCTATCAAAATCATTTCGGGTTCTCGTATTAACTAGTTTTCGTTAAAAATGTCTCATTTGTCCCCTGATGTTGCAAGAGGGAAAACCCTTTCTGGTGGCACAACAAATCAACCGCTGCGAGTTTGGGAAATAACCAATTCTATGACCGGCGCACCTGAAGAGGCTTCTGACACCATGGAACGTCTTTGTAGAAAGCGTGCCCCTCTTCATCCAATGTCTTTCACCGGTTAACTCCAACAAACACAGAAATCGCCGCCCTAGAACCTCGAGTATCGGATATCCGACATTACGGCCCAGAAATCACATCGTTGATGCTGGCTTTCCAGGATTACATAATGAAGAGAAAATCCCAAGCCTTTGGCGGTCCTCCCTCATTTCTTTACGAAATGCCTCAGAGGAATCGAAGGACCTTTCACGGAACGCCACGTCTTCTACATTCACCAACTGACGAACCCATCCCTCGGTTTTGATCGACGGTTAGTCAGTGGGCTTCAAGAAGTGCAAATCTCGGAGACTTGTGAACAACTACGAGGAGTTTTGTCCCAGTCGTCAGAGACCAAGCGTCGTACCTTGCCCGACTTTCTGAATTTACCCGCTTCCGAACAGACTTGGCTTGGTTCGGATATCCGTTGGTCACATTGGAACTGAGACTCTCTATTTAGGACATATCATCAAAGATGGAGACCTCTATCCGAACTCTGCAAGAGTAGCACGGCTGCATAAGCTAAAGCCTCCCAACAATGTCCCACGAGAAATTCCAACACGTTATATTTCCATGCTGGTTTGCCAGTGCGGTCGTTACCAAATGATCATGAAGGAATTTGTTCAAGGGAAGGAACAACCCCTCTATCCGCAATTAACGCCATCACGACTGGTCGATAACAGCCTAGGAAGCTGCAGAAAGAATGGAGGTTCCCGATTCCAAGGAAACCCGAGTCCCCTTTACGATGAAGTCGCCTCCATCTACTACAGCCCCAAACCGCCCTGTTAACCCCCAACAGTCCAGCAGAGAATAGGATCTTTCTTCTACGAATGAGAACTGCCTTCCGTGATTCACTTTGTTGAACACAGTACACTTTAAAATAGGAAGTGCAAACTGAAAAGAATTAAGGTAGATTGTTCACTTGTGCCATTATAGTTGGATACACCATGATATTAGCACTTCGTAATCAATTAGCGTGTAACTTGAAACCAAAAGAACAGCGTACTAACCAGATCTGGTTCAGGTTGATCCAAGAGTTCGCGAAATAAACCAGAAAACGGGGAACAAGATAAGAAAGGAACGTGAATATAACGCTCTGGATGGCTCAGCGAAGACTGGATTGGATTCGTTGGAAACAACGGAAGACTAATCGTCAAAAACGAATCACCTTCATCTCAGTCGCCCGGATACCTTTTGCTGCAACAATGGTGGACTCACTGACTTAATAAGACAGAATACTGAGGGGAACGATGCAAATGGACCGCTGAACTAAAGGACACTCAGCTACCGGCATTCCAATACACCAAGCTAAGCAAGAACTGGTAGTCAGTATCGCCAGAGTGTGAAAGACTTTGAACCCCATCTCTGTCATGAAATCCACCATCGAATATGATCACATACCACCGTAGTCTTTACCACAAACCGGAAGTCAATTTGATGCCTCTTTCAGCACCTTATGAGGAATCAAAGTTTTTGGATTCTGAGGGACGTATGATCGTAAGGTAAGGACTTGACGGAAGCCAGGATCGAAGCTTATGAACCAGTTTAAGCTTTTTTCTGTTCACTTGATATTACTGTTGCGATAATGTGGTTTCAACGACATCAGTGAAAATGATGAAAGTCTTGTCCCATTTTTACAACATTTCCTTGCTCTCTACTTGTGTGTTCCCGGAATTTTTCGTTCTCAGCGCACATGCCCTCTCGGACTCAAACACATCTCCCTCTTCGTACTAATAAAAACTCTTTCTTTCGGACATTGCAAAGTATTAAGGCACAGAAAAAGAACAAATTGACCATAAAAAGAGAGAACAACTGAGAGAAGCCAAACGACCCAACGGCGTCCAGCAGAGAAACATCAGACAAAAAGCGATGCAGAGCAGAAGTGCAGCATCATGATAACTGCAAGATTGATTGGTTTGCTTGGTGTCTTGCTGGGAGAAAGGGGCTGCTTCTAAGCGCGAAACGAAAGATTGGTCTCCCGAAAATTTCCTGTTATCTAATTCTGATATCAATTGAGGGTTGAGGAATGAATCAGGTTCGTTGTTCTTCTTAACTTGCGTCTGATTTCTATCACGAGCCGACTGGATCTGATTCAACTTAGCCGCAACTTTTTTCAACGCTTCCCGCAGTGTTGCTTTATCTTTCGATTCTAAAACCACAATTCGTTCGGAACACGCAGCTTCAAGCGGAACAAATAAGGGACTGATGTGAATATTCACGCCCAAAGAGTACCGAAGCCGCTTAATATCTTCCCCGTTTTTTCCGATAAGGCTTCCAGCAATTTTTCGTGAAACAGCTATTTGAAATCTTGTTTTGTTGTTTGATTCCTTCACACCGATGGGTCTCGTCGCTGAATCAAAAATAATTCGAGCTGCAATATCAATTGATCTCAGCAGACATGCCTCCGATACTGCACGAATGGTTAACGTGTTCATGTCCGTTCCTGGAAAGAATTTTTCCTTGTCCGAGAGAACGAATTGAACTGAATCTCCATAGCCTCTCAAAACCGATTGTCTTGCAATTGACTTTAATAATGTCGTGGCGGCAAATGCCTTGTGAATCGAATGGTGAACCAATAATTTCAAGGAGTACATCATTCTGTTTCCATGAAGTGACATGTCAAGACACTCAAATGGATGCCCTTCTATCTTGGACTTTCTTTGTCTTCTATTTATGGTTGGAGACCGCTTCTGGTTGTTCAAAACTTCAGCACATCGTTGCAACAAGGAGTCAGTGTGTTTGGCTTGCGATCTTTGCGTGGAGCCATGGGGCATCTTTAAGACCGGACATTCATCAATTTTTGAAGAAGAGTCCAATTGGTTCGTAATGGGACGTGAAAGTAGAAAATATGAAGAATCAATAAGCGGCTGATATTCATTTTCCTGTACACCATCGAAATCAGAGAGGGTAGTTTCGTCTCGAGAGAAAAGAGGCACCGATTGGATCGTTCGCGCCGGAAAATCGGTTGAACTCGAAGTCTGTTGAGAATTTGGACTCATTAGATGAATGTCGCGCAAAGTAATTTTCGGATTTATGTAGAGCGAACAATAAATTGATGTCTACATGCGCAATAAAAAAAATCATCTGCAATTCGTGCAATAAAGGGCTGCTACCAGTTGTTGTGTGAATCTTTTGCAGGGCGTTGACATAACTGGCACAATTATCTCGGTAGTCGGCAACATTGTTGACACGGTCGTGGTGTTCCTGTTTTCGAGCTATCAACGCGATACTCAGTTTATATAATGCAATGGACCCATACAGATGACGCATCGTTGGTTGTAATCTTTGGACGTGTTTGCTTTTGTGGTGCTTTTAGTCCACATTATCAATGGTTGTGTAGTTGTAAATGTAGGCCCTCATGCTTGGATGAAGGGGTACTGCAACAAAGTTTATGGTGATCAATAGTGAAGGGACTGTTCATACAGACGAGCCCGGTCTAACATGTTTAACCATGGACTGCACCTGCTAACAGACCAGGAATAGACCCAAACACTTCTCAGTTTTGTTGAAGTGTTTCACGATGCCAGGCTCAGCCATTATAACCCAAGGTATGATGGGGGTTGGCAAAAGCTTCCTGGCGAGCAATCTCACCAATCATGGACACACTTTCAAACAGGACGAGGGAGACGAGGGGTGCACGACAGAGATTTCCTCAAGTCTTGCCTGGAACGGCGATTATGTTACGGACGCGCCGGGCATCCTCGATTCAACAGAAAACGACCTCAGAAACAACGCCCGATTTGTAGATTATTTGAAGGGGAGACGTTTACGTTGTATCCTATTGTGCTATTCGGCTCGCCTGGATGGATTCACCAAAACGTGTCTCGAGACATTCAGGAAGAGTGGTCTGGATAAAAACATCATCCTTGTGAGGAACAAGCTTTCCAAGCCCCCAGAAACTGAGCTGGAGTCCTTTGAAGGAGTTCCAAAAGTCAATATATTCAATGGTCAGAGGAACTTCGATGTGCTCAAGTCGTGCATCGACACAATCACACCTGTGACGGTGGAATGCCTCGTTGTTCTTCCATCATTATTCAAGTCCCCAATAGAACACACTCGGACAGAAGAGGTGAAGCTCTTCGTAGAGGAGAAAAAGATTGCGACAAGAGTCACGTTGACCCGTGAAGAATTCGTTTACATCACAAAATCAAGTGAACTCGGTCATTCTTGGTTGAGCAAGGTCATCCTACGGGTATTGGGAGTGGAAAACGAGACCACAGTCCGAATTCCAGAGAAAAGGCCGGTAACGGCAGACGCCATCATTGACAAGCCAATGAAGATCTATAACCTGTATCGCCTTTACTATGCGAAGCGGTTTGATGGTGTAGAAGATATTGCCCATCGTGAACTCCTCAAGACAATTGTGGAACCGCTTCTTGAGTAGCAAAGTTCACTTATTATTTTGGGAATCGGCATCAATTACGCCGCCCAGATCGAAAAAAGAATTTTTCTTTCATCAGTTAGAGTTCAGCCATGATTTTTTGGTGGTTTTCTGTTAAACAATGCTTTGAGGATTCTTTGAACCATTAGATAAAGATACTGATATAGTGAACAATGCATTGAGGATTCTTTGAACCATTAGATAAAGATACTGATATAGTGAACAATGCATTGAGGATTCTTTGAACCATTAGATAAAGATACTGATATAGTGAAAAGGACTCAAGAATAAAGCAACTGCAGTGGAAATTCATATATCGTGAGCGCGGAACCGGAAATGCTTAAGTCGCGTTTCTGTTTGCATCCAATACAAAAACACAATAGAAAAACACAACAGAAAAACACCAGAGACTTCTTTAAGTCTTGGTTTTGACGATGACTACATCACGGACGTCCCAGGTGTTCTTGATTGATGACGACCATGGAAACAACGTTAGATCCGTAGATTATTTGAGAGAAAGATCTCTGCGGATTCACGAACAGCGGGGTGGATAGAAACATGATACTTGTGAAGCAGAAGGTTATTCAGACCCAAAAATAAGCTGGAGACCGTTGATGGACTTTGAAGAGTCAATGTTGGACGTATTAAGTTTCCCGAGAGATTGATTGTTGTGGGAAAATGACGTAACGGGATGGAGAGTTGGACATGTTCCCATACCAACGAGGGAGAAAAAGACAAAAAATTTGTTGCTGTATTGATGGTGGAGGCGAAGGTTTATGTCAAGAAAGGATTGCCCGAAATGCAATCAGCGGAGGGGAAATCCAGAATGTCGAATTCAACATCTCGCGGTGGCGATCATCGATAAGGACCTTAGAGGTCGCTTTCCCAAACGCCTTGCAAGGGGCACCCGATGCCTGAGCGAAAGAAAGGATGGTCGGCGAAACGGACAAGTTGAGGCGAGAAGCAACTTCAGGATGTTTATCGTCCAGAAGTGCACGATGCAACTTCCGTTCACACGAATAGTCGCGGAAGGCAATAGCGGGTGCTTTCCAGACTTATCGTTCGAATCCGTGGATTTGCTTTGTAGGGGTAGGGCACCTTCCTCAATCCCCCTTTGGCCCACGTGCGATACGATTTCGTCGTCGTCATGGTCGTTGTACAATTGGAAAGGCTGGTGAATGTCATTGGGTTGCAGGCTTCATTGCTGATGAGAGGTCGCGGCTCAGGGTAATGAGGATCAACAATTTACAGTAAGATCAACCAACGATATGTACTGAAACCAATCAACAATTTGTACTGAAATTAATCACCATCTTGTGAGTTTTATCCCTTCCATTGGTGTTCTACGTTTTCGGGTGCATGTGGTATGGAAAACCGTCACCAAAAGATGTGTATCTTCCATATCAACCCCCGAACGTCCATACCAGAAGTCGCAGCACTTCTGAAAATTTTGAGACTGTGAGGGAACCTGCTCAAAAATGAAATGGTTTGTGCGGGATGAGTGAATACAGAAAAGAACAAATAAAGCCACTTCTGTAGCAATGAAGTCACTATCCGTTGTGCTGCCACTCAATGGGCTGTTGCTCTATCTCAATGGGCTGTTGTTCAATGAGCTGATACCGTCACTGTTGAGTCACATCAAGAGAAACAGATAAAACTGAAAGCTTTCATTCAAGGAATCCTATGAGCATAAAACCCTTTTGAAAATACTTCGTTTGTTTCCCACACTGATACATCTGTCTATTCATGAAACTTGCGAGTGTTGTGACAGTATAATGTCCTGGTGGGCCAACTACCTTAGGCATCACATGCAGCTTCCACCCTCTTCGTCTCTCCACAACAATTTCAATCAATGGAAGCGTTACATCGTGCAGAACGACGAAAAATCAATCGAATCAAATCTCAAAAATGGAACGTCTCACGAATCGTTCTCGCCCTTCTCCTCGATATAGCGTTTTCTGCGATTCTCTATGCCAGCTACAACCACTCGGATGTCAACGACACTGGCCAACGTGTTCTTTTCTGGATTGTCGTTTCGAGCGTTTTTCGAGCGGCACTCTCAATTGTTGGGACATTTCTAGGGGTAGCAGTAGGACTTCCCAGTGCACGTAAGGTCGCACGGGAAATGGGTCAGCGCCGTCGCCACCAACGTCATGATATCGTTGGACAATCGGTAATTGATCGAAGTGGATCGAATGGGGCTTCCGTGTTGAGAAGAAAACCCATCAAAGGAGATCAAGTGACAAGCCCATCAGAGGCTTCAACAGTCGTCCGCGATCTTCCAGAAGATCTTCAAAAACCGTTGTTAGAATCAACTGAATCATTATTCGTGGAATCAGATCCAAAAAAGCCTCTTCAAAATGAATCTCCACAATCTGAGAAGACATCTCAGCGATTGGAAACACCCGCTGCTGAACCTCATGGAACAGACGATGCTTTTGCTGACACACTCGGATTATTCGGAACTGAGGAAGCCCAACGCTTAGACGATGAAATGCGCTATCATAGAGCTGTTAAAAAGGTTGAAGCTGTCGCTCATCTGAGGCGTAATTTCGTCCTTGTTGGCGTTTTTCTCGGTCTCACACTATCAAACTTCATTTGCTGCGTTTGGTTTGTCCACGTATCTGCATCCCTCGCCAAGGGTTTTGGGTACGAGAACGTCTCCAAGATGCTTATTTGACTTCTCTGCTTGTAGAACCAGAACATTCCTCTCTCTTCCGGTTCATGGATGGCTAATCACTGGCATCATCGGCGTTGCCTCAGCTGAATTTTTCTGTATCCGACGCTTGGTATGTTGGTTCTCCCGATTGTGCGCACTCATTCACCGTTCAGGTTTTCCGGGCGACGTCTGACTCTGGCATACTACTTCGCACTGTTCATCCGCACAAGCTCTATTATTCGAGCGATATGGGGGGGTCACCGTTGCGACAACTGCAATCGCCGATTCAGAGGGTTCGACCCCGAAGGTTACACTTGCCGCATTTGCGACTTCGACTGTTGTGCTCGATGCTTCAAGCTTCGCAGCATGGAAAGAGGTGAAGGAATCCTCCGAAGCGATAAGGTCAGTGGAGGAAGCGAATTCCATCGATACTTCTGACTCTCTGCAGGGACCGAAGCCACTGGTTGAGTATTCGGCATTAATGTACCTGCGAAGGGCCGTAAGGCTGTCGTTCCCATTCATCCACTGGCTGATGGTTTCATTCGTTTTGTTAGTAACTACGCAAGTGAGGAATTGTTTTTCAAGGGAAGGATCTTATTTTTCATGACATCCTCTTCAGATGATTGGACTGTGTTTGCCAGCCTATCAAGGAAAAGTGATTGATGATGTTTTCAAACAGGATCCTTTAATTTTCAAGCACGATATCATTCTGTATGCCATTGGATCACTCGCCACAGCTATTTTGAGCGCCGCGTCCTCTGTTTGCGTTCAAATTGTTCAAAAAAATCTCGAAGCGGAACTTCGTGTGCGATTGTTCCAATCCGTTCTCTCTCAAGGTCAGTAATGTTCAAATCCACTCGCATTCTATCTTTGATTCAGATATTGCTTTTTTCGATGGAATGATGACGGGTCAAATATCATCAAGGATTCAAAGCGTGAGTAAACAACGGGGATCAACCTATTGTTTCGTGATCTTCCTCCTTGTTTAGGACACACAAGAACTTGTTTCTCCTTGTTATACGATTCTCAATACAGGTTTTTCAAATGTCATAATGCTGGTGGGATCGATGTATATGTGTCTCAACACTTCATGGCAACTGACAATTTTGGCGTTATGTTCAATTGGTCCAATCGTCACGATTTCTAACAGTTACGCAAGGTTGGTTCCCACTAGAATTCCCACGCCATCATGCCATTAATCTCAGATGGGCGCGTCCGCTGTGGTTGCAAGTGAGTGTATAGATCAACAGGGGTGTTATTCCACGCGTTTAGGTGTGGCAAGCCTTAGGAGATTCGAATAGCATCGCACTTCAAGCAATAATGAATATCCGTAGCGTGCGGTCTTTCGCTACTGAAGAAACTGAGGTGAGGCAAACCATATAATCAACCAGTCACTATAACCGCTCGTCGTCTTCAGCTGGACAAATATCAAGGCTCTTTGAATTTCATGCTTCGTAAAGGTTTAACCAATTCTGTGGTATCTTCCGTCACGAACTTCTTATCCAATTGCACTGAGCTTGCTGTGGGTGTCTTGATTCTCGCCATAGGAGGGAACATGGTGATTAGTGGATCGGCACTACTCACCGTTGGAAAGCTCATCGCCTTCCAGGTAGTTAATTCAACAATATCTCCCTTTCAATGATTTTTCACTCAGCTCTATTGGAATAAAATGGACTCTGCTTATGGAAGTTTGAACGGGATTTTTAATACTCTCATTGAAACGTCCGCAGCAGGTAGTTTCGCTGTGAACGAAGGCTCCTTATTTTTTTTTCCTTCGCAGCTGAAAGGGTGTTTTCCATTATCGAGTGTCAGTCAGATATTGAGTCCATCCCGCGATTAAAGCAAACAGATGTCTGGGGACGAGAGGTGTCATCACGACTTGCATCCCAGCCACGACAAGGAATTAGACCAGTCGAGTAAGCTTCATTCTTCTCTCATGGACCTTTCCCGTCGTTCTCAGCAACTGGAATGTCAAAATTTCTAACCTTCATTTCACGTATCAAATGCGCCCGGAGACCGAAGTGTTGAAAGGCGTTGGTATGTGATTTCGAGCCATATTGTTCACTTTTACTTCTGAGCCCAGATCTTGAAATCCCCGCCGGTTCTGTTTGCGCGTTTGTTGGACGCAGGTTCGTATCCATCAAGCCTCCCAACACATTTTTTCCTTTTTCAGTGGTGGTGGCAAGTCGACCCTCATTCATTTAATTCAGCGCTTCTATAATCCGACTGAAGGGTCAATTTCATTTGGGAATGTCGACTTGAAAACAATTGATCTCAAGTAAGTCAACAATTACCGATAACCGAATCTCTACGTGACGCTCAGGTGGTATCGCAGTCAGATCGGTGTAGTTGCGCAGGACACACAACTGTTCAACATTTCGATTAAGGAGAATATCTGCTATGGGTGTCCGTACCCAGTCACCTTGTAAGTCACACGGGACTGTTTTCCCTGATCTCTCTGGCCTCAGTGCAGCGATCGTGGACGCCGCCAAGAAGGCATGTCTTCACGACTTCATCGTCACCCTCGATGAAGGCTACGACACGCGATCCGGAGAAAGAGGCACGCGCCTTTCCGGCGGACAGAAGCAAAGGGTCGCGATTGCACGAGCGTTGCTCCGTAGACCGAGATTGCTTCTGTTGGACGAAGCAACAAGTGCACTGGACGCGCAGTCCGAAGCGCAAGTCCAGCAAGCTCTCGATAACCTGATGGTGGAAATGGCTGGGCAGTGAGCCTCTCGAATTCTTCGCAACGTAGTACCTTTATTTCAGATGTACAATCATCTTGGTGGCTCATCGTCTCTCGACAGTGATGAATTCCGACCGAATTTTCGTAGTCAATGAGGGACGGATAGCCGAGAAGGTACGTCAGAGTGATCTCCCATTTCCTATAACGTGTTTCTTTAAGGGAACCCATGAAGAGTTGTTGCAGAAGCAAGGCATCTATGCTAATCTTGTACGGGCTCAGCTGAGATCGAAAGACAACCAGGTGGGCTCAGTTTGTGGTCCAGACCTGCATGACTTTTTCGCTCCTCGCTAGATTTCTGAAACTGTTGACGAGAACATTTGATTTTTCTGCTACTTAACTGTTTTTTTCCGTTTTTTTCTGTATATCAATCACTTGAAAGAGAACAGTCCTGGGCACTTCCATTGAGAGATGTATTGGTCTCCATCTCTACCGGAAGATAGCATTCGTGTGAACTATAGATTAGAATGTGGAAGTGTATTCCCCCCTGAGCAACTCTATTGCTGTCCTCAGTGAGTCGCCATCAAGATCTACCGTCTCACATTCGCCCCTCCACAGGTGTGCGCTTCTACTGAACCGATGGAGTCTTATTGATGAAGTCGATTCGTACTTTTGTACTCAATGTGTTGAAAGTCTCCCTACGACTGAAGCAACGGCGTATCGCACTTGGTAATCTGGTTTCCATTCCTCTCTTTCATAAAAGCTTCTTTCTAGCTGTTTCCGTTGCTTTGACTGCCCACGTTGTCGGCATGTGCTTTCCTACGTTTCTAGTAGTTCTGATGTCCCAAAACAAGAAAACGTGAAAGAAATCAAAGTGGAAGAAAACGTGAAAGAAATCGAAGTGGAAGACAAGACTGAGAAGGACAAATCTTCTCTTTCTACTCCGCAAAGTGCTACGCGTCACTCAAGTCGTTCCCCTGCTTCTTCGAAAACGCGACCGTTGAAGCGTCTTGGCGCTAAGGCGTCCCCAAAGCCCTTGACCAAACAACCATCGGCAACGCAGCCGGAAATTAAAGAAAACGATGAGGACAAAAAAATTGATTCGAAAGCCGAAAGGTAAGCGATAATTATTTTGAGCCTCTTGCTACTGTCCTCGTTAGCGTCCCGGCTGCCGCTTTCCGTTTGATCTGTCAATTTTGTCACTGGAATTCATCAAAGCTCAATTTGGAAAATGCGAAGCTTGAACATCTCATTGCATCCCTCAATAAAGCACATCGTGAAACACCCGAAGCCAAGCGCTTAGCTGGTCTCTCCGACGCTCTCGTGAAATCTGCATTAGAAGCACAAAGACGTGAGAGAGTGATTCATATCGACAATTCTTCATTCCTTGTTTTAGTTCGGGAGGATACGATTGCGGGAACTTGGCGAATGGAGGGAAAATTGGATACTGGTTTGCCGTATGATGGAAGCTGTGTTTTGCCAGAATTGAGAAAATCCAACCGAAAAGATGTTTGGAAAATAACGGAAGAGTTTCAAAATGAAAAAGAGAGAAGGATGAAGTCGTCAGTTGCTAGACAAGGAATAGACTTTGAGTTTTAATGAATAATTCATTGTATTCAATTGCAACTTTAATCAAATTCATTTTACGTATTCAATTGCAGCTTTAATCAATAATTCATTGTATTTAATTGCAGCTTCTCGATCTGGGACTTGCAACTCAAAGGTCTTATGGACTCACTCAATTCTGAAGGGGATGAGTTCGGCCTGCGAATTCCAGCTAATGATTTGCTTGATATAACTGGCAGACCATCTAGCCAATTAATTGCCCGACTGAAGGCTTCTATAGAAATTAGTGATTTGAGATCAAGTAAGTGACAATCCTATACGCATGTCGCTGGATTGTCCAATTCTTTCAGTCCCAACACAAGAGCAACGACTGGCCGCAGGAGATGGGAATCCCTTGTTGCATGTCGAGTACGAATTCGCGCTGCATTATTGTTTCCTATCTGATTCTCTCCAGTCAATTGCTTCCAACTCCGAAACCACTTCTTACAAAACGTTCACGACGATGCAAGAAGGTAAGTTGGAAACGTTTTGACTTCTTATCGATTTTGTCTTCTCAGTGCAAGCGGTACCTTATACGTACTCAGCTCAATCCCAGTGCCCCTTTCCGCCTGAACAACAGTGCTATGTAAGCACAATCTGCTGTCTCTTATTCTGCTGCTTCCGTTTGTCCACTCAGAAACTTTCTTCCTCGCATCACTTTGATCGGTCTTCTTCCAACCGGCTCTTCTGAATTCTCATTTGAACCAGATTTAAGCAGCCGGTTCCCTGCATTAGTCGCAGGCCAAGAAAGTTTCTTAGAGTTCGAGTTCTTGAATGTTCTCGACGCAACTTCAGTCGCCTTGAAATTTCAGTTTGAAAGCTTTCCTGAAGACACCATTGAGGTATTTGAGATTTTGCGTTGTTCTAGGAACAACCTCCGTGTCTTATCGGTAGGTTTTGACCCCGAATTTCGAAACTACAGTTGCAGGATATGACGAGTTTTTGGAAGAGGTGAACAGTAGCACGCGTTCTAGGGATTTCCATTCCATGTTCGCAGGATGAGTCAAACAATAAGCCGCAAGCGCTTGCAGAAGACAGCGCGACCGCAGTGATTCGTAGTCGATGCCAACACAGATTGCGCTGTCGATTCCACCTCCGGGTTAAAGAAGGAGTCGCACCCAAATCCATTGCGAAGGTATGAAAGACAAATGACTTTAGACAAGATGCTGGTTTGTTGCCATAGTTTACTTTCAAGTTAGATTTCGCCCCAAATACTACGTCTATTGGAGAGCTCCACTTAGAACCTGTGAGTTCTAGACTTACTTTTAGCTGTGCAGCTGAAGGTCTTGCGTTCAGGTTTTTGTTCTCGGGCGCATGAAGTAGGCCACGAAAGCCTTTGCTCTGTTTTTTGATTTGCATGAACCATGGAAGTTACTGTAACGAGAAGTTCTTCAAATGTCACTCAGCAAAAAAGTGTCTTCACTGTTCTGTGTGAGGCAAAACCACTTCAAGAAAACAACATTGCTCATATGAACATCTGGGGCTGAAAAGAGGAGAACTTTGATTCCATAGATGCCGAATGATTACTGGGGAATGAGAATGGGGTTGGAGTCGTTGAACTTCCAGTGGGAGGAGGCATCAACGCAAGATTTCCCATTCCGGGCAAAATTGGAGCCACTGAGATAAAATAAACCGATGGGTAATGCACAAACCAACGCACCGTTGGTATACTTGCGACTTACTTGGTCCCATATAATCCGGAACGTAGTCATTTGGAGCAGATTTCTCCTTCTC
>NW_026578647.1:0-22022 GCF_029603195.1 Condylostylus longicornis
GGATAAAGTGCCAGTGTCTCTTGGATAAAGTGCCAGTGTCTCTTGGATAAAGTGCCAGTGTCTCTTGGATAAAGTGCCAGTGTCTCTTGGATAAAGTGCCAGTGTCTCTTGGATAAAGTGCCAGTGTCTCTTGGATAAAGTGCCAGTGTCTCTTGGATAAAGTGCCAGTGTCTCTTGGATAAAGTGCCAGTGTCTCTTGGATAAAGTGCCAGTGTCTCTTGGATAAAGTGCCAGTGTCTCTTGGATAAAGTGCCAGTGTCTCTTGGATAAAGTGCCAGTGTCTCTTGGATAACGTGCCTCTCTTGGATAACGTGCCTCTCTTGGATACACGTGCCTCTCTTGGATAACGTGCCTCTTGTATAAAGTGCCAGTGTCTCTTGTATAAAGTGCCTCTTTTTTGCCAAAAATGTGACGCAACGATCTTGGTCTTCCCAACAGCGAGATGAGACACATCCCAATCAGTAAGAGAACACACCAACACCCCGGGCACACCTCAGTCAGACTTTCTTCTGTGGCGTGTCGATCGCACTTATGCCTGGACGATAGCAAAATGCTAACATGTATGGGCTAAAGAGATTTTCGCACAATCAAAGCAGTGGGAACATTGAGCAAGTTCTGTATCTCTTCGCTTGAAAGTACGGAGCAGATTGAAGGTCATTGCAGGCTGGGAGTGAAGCGTCAAGAGTGGTGGACCTCACAAAAAGAGACCTTGTCATCCTGGTAGAACAATCCACTACTTCGTGTACCCTTTAATGCATGAGATGGGGCCACGTGTACCAAAATAACGAAGAATGCGTAATGAGTTTCACAGCGCTCTCGAGAAAGTGTTCGACATATTTATCTGCAGGTCATGAAATTGTTTTGCCATTGATGCACGATGTTACGAAATGTTGAAACAATCTTTTCTATCTACGGAACCATCTTTGTATCATGTCGCGGCGGACACAATGGCTGCCTTGGTGACACAGGACTCAGTGCTGGCTGTTCTACAGGATGAGAAGACGAGGACGCGGACGAAGAAGGGACTGAAGGAGTCAATCGTTGTTGCTTTCTACTTAGAATCCTAGTGTCCACACTAAAGGCAATAGAGACATGACCGCGGAGTGGACCAAATGAACGACTTGCCTGTGATCGGAGGCACCTCTAAAAAAGCAGGGACGCGCCGAAACTTCCACGTTGTTGTCCTCGAGAAATTTCTGGTACAGCTTGAACTCCAATTCCTCCAATTGCTTTAGCGCACTGCTCACGCCTTTTATTGATCTTGTTACGAGATGCGTCCTATAGGCTTCCAAAATCGTTTCATAATTCCCCTGATCAACTTCGTTTATTTTTCCTTTCAGGTAAGCGATCCACCTGTTAGATTTCTCTGGTTCCTCCGTTCTTCCCGTCACTTCATGCGCTGAAAACGCTAGACACTTCCACAAAGCCAATTCATCGTCAAGCGGAGTGAAGATATAAGAACTTCCCTGGAAATAGCGGCACGCAATGTTGAACGCTTCGTTATTTCTGGACTTGAACTGGTCAAACCGATACTGTATGAGTGGGTCCTCGTTCTCAGGATCCTTTAATACCGCACGAAGGATTGATGATGGAGTCCCCATCATCAAGAAGTTGCCTAAGTAAACTACATCTTTTAGTGATCGATCGGCATGAATTGTCGAAATCAATAATTTGGATTTCCCCATTAACGTTGAGAAAATTACATAATCTGATGTCGGTGTGCAAGAATCCCATTCCATGCACTGGGAAGTAAGGAGATCATTAGTTCGAGAAAGACAGTATATTACCTGCTCGAAGTTGATGGAAACAATTCTGAACAGCGCTCTTCATTGTTTCCCTATTCCCTACAATTTCATCCCAATTGACAATCTCGCCCCATGGGAAAAGGGAACCAGCAATCTTCTTGCCCCAAACGGGTGCAACATCATCGAATTCGAATTCAACATTAGTGCCCAGTAGTGTGAGGGACCTGGAAGGAGAAATCAGACGCTAAAGAAAGACAACGATATCGAAGATCGGTATTTAATCTTGTTCGAATCTTACGTTTTGAGCGACGTTTTGAGCGACGTTTTGACCGACGTTTTGATGTGATTCAGCAGCACAGTAAAATTCAACTTCTCTGTTTGGGCCCTCTGAAGCATCAGAAACTGCCTTCCAGAAAACTTGTCCTCCACCTGCTCCATCCAGATAACAAACCCTTCCAACAACTCTTATGATACTGCAAGAATCTGGGTTAAAATAGGTCTGATATCGGCCATGGTCAATTGGGAACCAAGCATCGCTCCAATTACAGGGCAAGTCCTTCCATCCCGTTAAATGAGTCCTTGAAGTCACAAATTCAACAATTTTATGGATAGCAGGAAGCTCTTCATTTTCTCTGTCTTTATATGCTGCTCGAAACCAATAATGCTCCCTTGTATTCAATGTAATACCAACAATTAAGTTGTTGCCGTCTGTCAGAAAGCTGACCATACGCTCGCGGTAAAATTGATGTGTCAGAAAACGCTCATTTTTGAGAAGAATCTGATGATACTTGTCTGGAAGCTTTCCCGCAAATGGTTCAACTCTCAGCTTCAGCTCAATTATACTGATGGCATGCAAAATACGACATTGGACTTCGGCCCCTCCTTCATTTCTCAAGAAGTCCCCCATCGACAGCACGAGATCCGGTCGGCCGACAGCCTCGTCAGTTTCCTTGCTAGAATGCGCGCTTAAATCTCTTGCAGCAATACCCGCGAGTTCGAGAAGGTTGGTATCTTGTCTCGGTTTCTTGGCAGCATTTCTCAGTGGCATGGAGTGAGCCTTAATAACCGTGGCGCCCAACAGCTTATTCACCTTCTCCTGCAAGAAACTCTCTTTGGCTTCTTTTTCTCCATCATATGGATGTTCGGCGGCGCCTTCCTTAAAAAAGTTGATGATTTCGGAGAGGAAGGGAGTCTTTTCCAAGCTTGCTTCTGCAAAATCCCACTTGCAAGCAAAACAACCACTTGTAGCAGCAGTGAGGTTTCTCTTCTGTCCTGTTGTCATCGCTGAAACTTTATGAGGAGGAGTGTTGCTGGTTTGGTGTAAGAAGGAGGATTGTGAACAGCGCCAAGATGCTGATTTTTAACAATTTTGCTTGTAGATGAAAAGTTTGGGAACAGAAAAAGAAGGCAAGCAAATCATGTTAACGTTCCATTTCGCCTACATTTTGAATACATTGATTTGGTTGAATAAAATCCACAAATTTGTGGCAAACTGCAACAATATTTGTGAGAGTTGGTTTCCTTGACAGCCAATTCCTTTCGCTTTGTGCCTCCTTATGAGATCGTTAATTTGTCCTTGCGTTTCAATGTCGGTCTTTGTTCTAATTTCATGTCTTGTTCCACTTCTGCTAGTGGGATTCGTTCATCCTCCTTGAGCCATTGAATGGATTTCATTGCACTAGGATGGTTTGCTTGTTCTCGGGCACTGTTTCGCGAGTGCCACATCTTGTCGGCAGTATATAGATCTCCGGAGACGTTGTAGCAATTGAGTACCGCCGTCAACCCACGTTTCCATGAAGCACTGGTGGAACGAAACGAATCCACGTATGAAGGAACTACTGCATGGCTCAAGTCTCAGCTTCTTGTTTACCTTCATGCGGTGGCACATATTGAAGAGCGATATCCTTTCTGATATGTTCCCTGAAGGGTGGAAGTGTGCCATGAGCAATTCTTCAATTTCCGATGTTATCGACGGAACCACAACCCAGAAGCGTTACTACATATTTAATAGATGAATATTTGCATCACCGACGAATCAATCAATCGATCAATGGCCTCGTGCGCTAGTTGAATTTTCTAAGGAAAGGGGTTTCCGCGAGGGATCATGGCTCACTTCATGAAGTTGGATGCAGAATTCATTGAGCTTCCCGACGACTTGAGCCAATACGAGGTTCCTTATACAACTCAGTTCACAGATCCAATAGAGCCTGATGTCTGTGGCCTTCCAGCTTGGATAACAGATATCCTGCATCGGCATCCTGCATCGGCATCCTGCATCGGCATCCTGCATCGGCATCCTGCATCGGCATCCTGCATCGGCATCCTGCATCGGCATCCTGCATCGGCATCCTGCATCGGCATCCTGCATCGGCATCCTGCATCGGCATCCTGCATCGGCATCCTGCATCGGCATCCTGCATCGGCATCCTGCATCGGCATCCTGCATCGGCATCCTGCATCGGCATCCTGCATCGGCATCCTGCATCGGCATCCTGCATCGGCATCCTGCATCGGCATCCTGCATCGGCATCCTGCATCGGCATCCTGCATCGGCATCCTGCATCGGCATCCTGCATCGGCATCCTGCATCGGCATCCTGCATCGGCATCCTGCATCGGCATCCTGCATCGGCATCCTGCATCGGCATCCTGCATCGGCATCCTGCATCGGCATCCTGCATCGGCATCCTGCATCGGCATCCTGCATCGGCATCCTGCATCGGCATCCTGCATCGGCATCCTGCATCGGCATCCTGCATCGGCATCCTGCATCGGCATCCTGCATCGGCATCCTGCATCGGCATCCTGCATCGGCATCCTGCATCGGCATCCTGCATCGGCATCCTGCATCGGCATCCTGCATCGGCATCCTGCATCGGCATCCTGCATCGGCATCCTGCATCGGCATCCTGCATCGGCATCCTGCATCGGCATCCTGCATCGGCATCCTGCATCGGCATCCTGCATCGGCATCCTGCATCGGCATCCTGCATCGGCATCCTGCATCGGCATCCTGCATCGGCATCCTGCATCGGCATCCTGCATCGGCATCCTGCATCGGCATCCTGCATCGGCATCCTGCATCGGCATCCTGCATCGGCATCCTGCATCGGCATCCTGCATCGGCATCCTGCATCGGCATCCTGCATCGGCATCCTGCATCGGCATCCTGCATCGGCATCCTGCATCAGCATCCTGCATCCTGCATTGAACGTACTTTCTCTGTTTCATAAGCGTGCGTTTGATTGAGACACAGCGTCATTTAATACATAAGTTTCAGTGGAAAGCAAAACTTCGACAATAAACAACAAATTTGCACGAAGAGATAGAAAAAGAAAACAAGAAAAAGTAATCCATTAAGGCGTGGGTTCCGTGGCAAGCGCTTTACGACGCTGAACCTCTTCAGCCATAAATTGTTGCTGAAAACGAAAAAAGAAAAATCAGAAATTGAATCGTCATAAAACTGAAGATCAACGTGGAAGTGTATGAATTAGCTTTATTTCAGATCCTATCAAGTTCATTACCAAAATTCCTGAATCGAGGGCTCCAAGAGATTCATTAAAGAGATTTGGCATACGAGTCATCAGTGATGCAACAATTTCAAGCTCGTCAATATTGTCTATGGGAGAATCGCGAACTGGGAAGTCATCCGTCGCCGCTCTGAAAATAAGAAATAGATGATCGTTTCCTTTTTGATGAGGATGACTGGGTACATATCAGGAAACTAGAATGGCTGCATCAGAGTAACACATGAGTCATCCTACTCCTCTTCGCAATAATCCTCATCGTCCTCCGCTTCATTCTCAACAGCGCGTTGAACTACTTCGGCTAGTTTTTGCTTCACTGCATTATTCGCATCTTCATGTTCACCAAGGTCTTCTTCACTATCTTCGTCAGAATCATCTTCAAAATCATCCTCATCATCTTTCTTTTTCAAGTCGATCGATGCCTTGAGTTGCGTTGCCATCGCTCGAACAAGATCTGCTGTGTGGGATTGAAGTCCTTCGATCAGTTTCCCAGCAGCTCCAAGATCGAGAAGTTGCGCACATGCTAAGACAAAGACGCGCTTCCCTTCGTAAGTTCGAACGAACGAAATGTCGCTGAGGATCAAGAGCACCTGCTCAACGACGCCAGGAGCGTTGCAGAATTGGAGAACGAGGCCTGGGTTGTAGACTATCATAGTGCACAGGAGACGAACTGCCAACGATAAGGTACCCCCAGGCGCTTTAGGTGTTCCTTTCAGAGGCTGAAAGACAGGGACACGGCAAGGGAATTGGGACATCCAGGGACACGGCGAGGGAATTGGGGCATCACAATCGGACATCACTTACTTGTAGGACCTGGCTGTATTCTAATAAGACTTGGAAACAGTGGCTCATCATATCGTCAACAGACGGGGCCTTTCCAATATGACCTTCAAACAATAACATCATAAATTCCAACGCGTATTTGGGGGTGTCAGGGTCAACCTGCAAGAAGCAACCAAGATTGTTAATACTAAAGAATTCTAGTTATCGCATAATTATAATGTTGACCCTCATCTTACGAAACTCTAGAAAGGCAGGTGGTCCCTTACTTGAGTCGCGATCACCTTCTGGACGATCTCTAAGAAAAGCTGCTTGAACGTTTTTCCATTAATCGATGAAACCCCGGTCACGAATCGTGCTCTGTCCCTCGACATCAAGTTGTCCAGAGGAGGCAACATCTTGTCTAAATAGTCTGGAGCCCAGCCGCCCGTGCAAACGCCTTCAAGGGTGAGATGGGAACTGCATCTGCGATCAGAAATTGGATAAGGTGCAAGACCCACTGCCCTGGATACACCCACTACCCAGCACTCGATCATACAGATGTACCCCTGGAACCTGTCCGGCCGAAAGGGCTTACCCTCCACAGATTGCTTGATAACAACGCTCGAAATATCGCCAGAGATCCGTCGGTGCGGACACGTTGGGACAGTAGAAAGTTAGATACGTCAATATAACAAGACCATCATCAATGAAATCAAGACCAGCAGGAGAGGTCATGACATCAAGTAACGCAGTTAACTCCGGAGCGATTTGTTCGAAAAGTGGATGGAATTTGTCCTCCGTTAATGTCGAAAGGACACTGAAAAGTGAACCAATAAGAAGTTAAGGATCGAAGAGTAGCCTACCTTTGAATCGCTTGGGCTACGGACAACGCGGTCATCGCATAGTCGTCTTCATCCCCGCTCCCTGAGACGATGCTCACTGGACTAAGAGCTTCAAGCTTCTCCTCTGAACTTCCATTAGCAGCATCCATGGCCTTCAATAACGCAGAACTCAGATATGCGATTAGCTGGACAGCGAATGGAGGAATTTGCTCCGAAAAATTGAGAACAAGACTTTCAAGTGTCGCAACGATCAACTCGTTGTCCTGAACCTGAAAAAAAATGTAATGATTTCTCGGTAACGGGTTTGTTGCGGCCCATTGAAAAGCAAGTGTTCGAAGTACTTACGAGAGCCATCACGCCAAACAATCTTTCCATGAGCTGTGGTATCTGTGTTGCCATCACTTTTTTGATATCTTCTTGTTCGATGTCAAAGAAAGGTCGCAATGCAATGGCGGCTTCAACACAAATGGGGAGTTCCCGACCGCCACAGAGCTCAACAATTTTGGAAAATGCTTCTAGTAATTTGTCAGGCTGTGCAAATACTTTGATACCTTTCCGATTTTGATCAAGAAATTGACGGTAAGTCCAGCACGCACGCAGACGAAGGAAAGGGTCTTGTTTGTTACTCAATTCTGGGAGGACAAACTCAGCAAGGAAAGGTTCCATTTGCAGATGTCGTTTCTTTGAGGTTAGTCTGTCTGAGATGGCGCCGATCTGAAGACAACATCCTTAAATGAACGGAGCAACTGTCTTGGATGAGTTGGTTTTCATCAACGAGGGCCCACGCACAATCGTCTTACCATAAAGAGAGCCCCATCCTTGCGTTTATTGTGTGTCGCTTGTTGTTCGTCGGATGATGCATTTTTATGAGCGACTAATACGCCTTGAACAAAATTGATGAGCGGTTCAAGAAAATCCCGAGCGCGATAACGAACGAGAGTTTGAACAAATTCAACGGCTGAGCAGAAATCCAAAAGACAGATTCTTTTTCTTTTTAGTAAGTTCTGGCTAGTGCACAATGGTAAGTAATAGCTGCGGGCAGAAATCTACTGCCAAACAGATTCTAGTACACAAGCTCACCACAATCCCGAGGGCATCCCGATAAAATTGCACCTTGAGAACGAATGAATTCAGCGGGATCTGTTTCCCATTGTTCTATGTCTTCAGCCGAATAGGAAAGGAGCGGAAAACAGACTTCAAACAGAATGAACTCGACGTCTGGTTTTAAGTCCTTGTACGTAGCCGCGAGCTCTAGACTTTGGATCAGGTATTGAATTACATACAGCTTCATGCGTTTCGGAATCCATAACCCATTATTCTTCTCAGCCTTCAAGAGATCTAAACACACCCTCATGAACTTGATGGACCATACTTCGAGAAATCTGGTTCCCAGTTTCGCTTCAGATTTCGATTTGGAGGCACTGGCGAATACAGAACATCCGAAGCGCGAGAAAATGCGATGCACGATTTCTAGCGCAATTTTTTTCGCCTTGTACTGCATCAGTTCTTCACGCCGTTCAAGATCCAAATGGGAGGCAAGAATAGTTTCGGGAACTGGAACAGTAATGATATGCTCCATAAATTGCATCCATGCATCAAGAGTCGCATCAACGACGTCGCCTGGAAAAGGCAGTCATCAAAGAATAGCACCAATAGATAGGCACCGCCAATAGACAGGCATCAAAGAATAGCACCAATAGATAGATATCCAATAGATAGGCTCGTTGATTCTACGACTTAGTGTAAATCCACTCGAGAACTTGTTACCAGAAGCCAGAAGCATTTGAGTTGCAGACCAATATATCTTGCAAATAATTTTCATCATTGATGAAGAAACGTCATTCGCAATCCAATTATCTTTCGATAAATCGGAGGCTGAAGAAACAGTTTTTCAGAATCAAGGATTGTTGAGACAACTGCTCCATACCAAGCGTTAGAAGAAGGGGAAAGCTGGTTTCCACGAGTTTACCGATCACATCAATATTGTCTGTGGCTCTGAATTCGTAGTTTTGGATGATGCGCCGTAGGACTGTAAGGGCGGCCTTAATCGGAATGACATTCGCTCGTTGTTTGAGATTCTGGAAAACAGTTCAATATGATCATCAGAGACCATAATCGCATCGTGGCATGAAGTCATTATCCATACCTCTATAACAATGCCCATAATGTTCGGCCACTTCTGGGGGTAATCAGCATGACCAACGTATTTCACACAGTCATCGATCGAATTTGTGACAGCCTTTGGAACATCAGCAGAAATAACTGCTTCCACTAACGGGAACAAAATCTCGCGAAATGCATTTTTCTCTTCCTCCGGATATGGTTTGTCGTCTGAGTAGCTGGGTGGATCCCAGTGACGCTTGACCTCATTCTTTAGAAACACAGCAGCGGAGATTCGAACCCCAGAGTCGACTCCACTGTTTGTTACGATTTGAGCGAGCAATACGAGCAATCCTGGACTGAGTGAGATCCCTTGTAGAAGCGCCTCCGCGTTTTGTCGCGTTTTTGTGTCAGAATTTAATGTCGCCGTGAAGGCTAAAATGTGAAGGGATTAAAGAAGACGAGGAAGCCCTTCATTGCGTACCTGTGCAAAGAACATTCGCGTCTACTGCGATAACCATTGGCGTAAAATTTCTAGAACAGAACTGAACAGCACAGGACCACGACGATGCGTCGCTACTGCTCCTGGGAATTCACATAAAATCACACTCTCAGTTCGGAAGAAATACAAAAAAAGGATAAATCAAACACAACGAAGAATTAAAAAGACGAGAATCGGTTGATCTCGTAATAAAATTAATTAGAATAATTCCTAATCTACCTAAATTGTTGCAATAACGATGCGATAAACCTGCATTTTATTTGCGACGCAGCCACCGATTAACGGTGTAAGTGCGGGATGAACCCGTTGGTATGAATGTCCACTGAAAGAGAGACAGAGAATGAAGCGCATGAAGAAGTCGCAACTCACCCGAAACAGCATCAAAGGCTCCGGTCCATTGTAGATGCCTTCAGGGTCGCGGTCGAAAATTGCTGATAAAAGTGAAAGATAATAAGATAAACAGAAAAATAAACAGAAAGATATACAGAAAGATAAACAGAAATACACAAATAAGAGAGGACAGTTGATTCATGGAAGAACCTACCTCTGACATCATACATTGTACCGCGCGAAGAAGTTCGAATTTGCGCCAGTCGACCATTCGTAAAGTATGCTTTTGATGACCAAGTCCCGGTTTCTCTCTCATCATGAGTAAAAGTTTGTCCACCAAGCGGGATTGATGCTCCAACAACATGCCCCGCAGGTAAATAATTTTGAATGAATAGACTATTTGCAGCCTGCACAGTGACATCAGTTAGTCCTAAATGACGTTCCATAATCCTTCTCTTGAAAGACGCGATTCCCAAGGCAGCCAAAATGTCTTCCATGGAGTCAGAGCTGCAACAAGAAATAGAATTATTGAATAGAATTACTGTAATGGATGCAACAAGAAATAGAATTGTTCATCAACAGCATCAAGCATAACCACTACCCAGCATCAAGCATAACCACTACCAAGCACAACCACTGCCACAACAGCCACTACCATAACAACCACTACCATGACGACCACTACCATAACAACCACTACCATAACAACCACCATAGCCACTACTACAGCTTCAACATACCGAGACAAGATGACTTCCCATTTACCACCAAATGAAGACAATGGCGTCGACTGCACAAGACGTCGCCATTCTACCGGGATGTCGCCTATGAGCCGAAATAAGATAACTGGAACTATTGCCATTGTTCGTACCGACGCTGAATTGGGACTCTTCAAAGCCTCCGCTTGCGGGACTGCGAACCTGATTTGTGCGGGGTGTTTGTCCATAATACGGGAGTTCCTGTGAGTAACCCGAGTAACCAGAATAATAACCTGGAGTGTAGGAATTGTCCTGATAGTTTTCCGGTTGCTGATACTGTTGGTAGGAGGACTGCTGCGAATAGGGATATTGATGGGGTGTTGTCGATGTTTGATACGCTGCTGCTTGTTGCTGATATTGTGATGGAAGGTAAGGAGACCGTTGATACTGTGATTGCTGATATTGGGATGGGTAATTTTGAGGTTGTTGGTATTGCTGATATTGGGATTGGTAATTTTGCGGTTGTTGGTATTGGCGTTGGTATTGTTGTAGCTGGTATTGAGACAGCGAATTCTGTGCATTTTCGGATGGAGCGTAAGGATAAACTCCATAACTGTTGGCACCAGGATAAGAATACCCACGACTATCGTACTGATACTGGGCTCCACGGTTAACAGCACCCTTCAAAGGTTCAGCTTCGTCGTTTTCGGCTGTCCCCTCGTCTTTCAAATCAAAGTCATCCATTGGGATATCGGAATCGTCGAGAATTGATGCAACGAGTTGATCGAATTTCGATCTCATATTTCCGACATTTCTGACGTTTTGTTTCTTGTCAGTCAAATCACCCAAATCATCAGCAGAATCGAGATCAGCAGATTCAAGATCAGTGGGATCCATCTCTGCATCATCATCGAATTCATCGTCCTCATCGAACGTTTCCTCTTCAGCCTCTAAGGAATCAACATCATCATCAGGATCGTATTTCTCAAACTCTTGATTGGCAGAGGAGACGGTGTCGGATTGTCCTTGACGAACATTTGAAGGTGGCGGGGTAGGTGTTCCGTAAGTGTGTCTATCAGGAGGAGTTGGCCTTCCACTTGAATTGACGATGAAGAATAGAAATGCGATGAGAACGAGATAACTGTGGCTGGCATTCATTCTAGTCAAACAACGTAACTGCCGTTCAAATTCTCCTTTTTTGAAAGCATGAGACTCAAATTTTGACTTGGAAACTTAAAAGCTAATTGACGATTTATGTTCAGAGTGTTTGCAGACAGTCAAGCAGATTGCAAAAATGTTTCTCAATAAATGTTCAAAATCGAAGTGCAGAAATTAATATGGTGTGTCCACCGGATCATACCAACCCAGCAGACATACACTGAGCGATATACTAGATGGAGCGATAATATCGGACTCTTTGCGTATTGAACTCTTTTTAAGCAAGAAAGCTCAATATTGAATGCAAAAAATCCATTTCTCACAAACAAGATTAACAAACAGTGATGGTGTGTTTCATTGCTGGTTCCAAAATGAAGAATTTGATGAGTCGGGTCGCAGCGCTTCTGTCGACTGGGACAGGACACAGAAAAGTTTGTGTGCGTTTTCGCAGCAGAACATGTTATTCATTTGAAACAGAAACAAATCATAGACCAGGTCTGCGACAGGCGGTACCACGTTTAACGTCCTGCGTGGTCTTGTGTTTCATCTTCGATTCTCTTCTTGCTTGATGGTTTCATCTTTATTCCTTCTTGGAGCTCCTTCTTTATTTCTTGGGACTTCTTCTTTATTTCGTTCTTCCTCTTTGTTGTCCTTTGGACGCCTGGCCTCTTTGCTTGTTCTTTCATCCGAAACGTCCCCGTATTTAACATATGCATTCTTTTTTTTGCGTCCAAGGGGCCAATGCAGGTTGGACGGCCATTTCCAGGGCCAGAGATAGAGGCTGTTCCACAACCCGACGTGATGTTGCTGAACTGCTTTATAGGGAGTAGGCCGGAAGAGAGGTGCGAAGTGCCGCGAAAACATTAGTGCTTACTTCAAGATTTCTCAGTAATTTTCTGACCGAGCATGCATTAGAAAGAAATGGAAACAATTTCAAACACGCTCATTCCATTTGACAGGGGATCACTGTCTTGTCCCTGAATGTCGCCAAACCGAACTTTGAATTTCTCCGGTTGCGTAAATCTGGCGACTCATAACAGGTAGTAGAGGAAGATGGACATACAACGAAATGAATATATAGGAAATGATGAAGATACATGGGAAAATGATGGAGGATATATAGGAAATAGTGAAGATACATAGGAAATAACGAGATGTATAGGAAAGGATGAAGATATATAGGAAAGGATGAAGATATATAGGAAAGGATGAAGATACATGGGAAATGATGGAGGATATATAGGAAATAGTGAAGATACATAGGAAATAACGAGATGTATAGGAAAGGATGAAGATGTATAGGAAAGGATGAAGATATATAGGAAAGGATGAAGATACATGGGAAATGATGGAGGATATATAGGAAATAGTGAAGATACATAGGAAATAACGAGATGTATAGGAAAGGATGAAGATGTATAGGAAAGGATGAAGATATATAGGAAATGATGAAGATACATGGGAAATGATGGAGGATATATAGGAAATAGTGAAGATACATAGGAAATAACGAGATGTATAGGAAAGGATGAAGATATATAGGAAAGGATGAAGATATATAGGAAAGGATGAAGATACATGGGAAATGATGGAGGATATATAGGAAATAGTGAAGATACATAGGAAATAACGAGATGTATAGGAAAGGATGAAGATGTATAGGAAAGGATGAAGATATATAGGAAAGGATGAAGATACATGGGAAATGATGGAGGATATATAGGAAATAGTGAAGATACATAGGAAATAACGAGATGTATAGGAAAGGATGAAGATGTATAGGAAAGGATGAAGATATATAGGAAAGGATGAAGATATATAGAAAATGGTGGAAGATGTATGGGAAGTGATGAACATATATGGGATATGATGAAGATATGATGAAGATATGATGAAGATATGATGAAGACATATAAGATATATAGGAAATGATGAACCACACATCACACACCACCATCACACCATTGATATATAAAGCGAGCTGAAGACTCATAGGGATTATTGGCCGCTCTGCTTCATGTCACAAGAACTTGCATAATTTGGGAGTTGCTGTATTCATAGTAACAGCAAAATAACATTTCTATTGCGTTTCGCATTGACTGTTGGCTTCTACATTTCACGCTTGAATCTGATGGAAATCACGCGCTTTGACGCATTTTTGTTCAATAGGGACAGACTTGCGTTTTCTGCTCTTTCTTCTCGCGGTGTCTGTCGATGAAGATGCTGTTGGAGATGTTGATTGTTCCGGATAAATCGTTGTCTTCTTCTCAAGTTTTTCTTGTAGATTTGAAATCTATGCCCCATTCCATAGTCCTGAAACACATCCATAGGACAGGAAATCAACAACCGCAACTCACTTGGATCTGTCAGGAGAAGTGCCCATAGGAGAATTAGGCCACCAAGGATTTCGTCCCCATCGGTCGTCCACTCAGGTTTCCGGTCAGGGAATCTCGGAAGCTTCTCATATGCAAAATCTACTGCATCGGCGATATGCTTCTTCGTTTCATCCGAAAGCTCAAATTTCATTTCCTTGAACAACTCATTGGTTGTGCTGTTGCGTATCACTGTTGCATCGGGATTTTCTTCAGGTTCATTGCCGGGTTTTCCAACACCTCTCGTAGACATTCTGTATAAATCCTTTGCCCCAATTTATACTCTACTGTATTGTTGTCGGGCTTCGACAAGAAAAGCGTGACACACTTCGTCATGTGGTCTTTGAATTTCTCAGATCGATAGAACTTCTTCAAAGAACGTGGGTCCATCTCAAACAGAGTCTCTGGCCACTTTCCGCTGAGAACAGAATCGATGAACGTAGCTGGCGATTTCAACAGCTCACATGAGACTCGGGAAGAACTCTTCCACGGTATTTGTTATATGGATCAAGAGATCTATTGCAACATGCTTAGAAATGGACGGAGAGTGCTCCAATGATAAAAGCTTTAAGTTGATCTAGAGAGACTCCCATCGATCCCTGAATTCTTCGATGTGTAAATCCCTTAATCTTGTCGAACAACAAAACCAAAAGCATCGTCTTTTGGCGATTAAGCTGCCAAGGAAGACGTTAAGAAGGGCACTCGGACACAATCCTCACCAAAGCGTCCCCCCCTAGCCTCAACAGCTTGTCCCGCCCAGGACCGTTCGTTGCCTCTACGAAGGGAGATTAAGAGACAGATAGACAGCTGAGCCACCTACAGGGTAAAGCGTCTCGTCATCTCCGGAAATAAATTCGCCCACTCTTTCCTGATGGCAACGGACATGGTACTGATTACCAGAACATCGGCTTACACATGCTCAGGGAATTGTGTCTCAACCATGTTGTTGCAACCCCAGTAGAAGTGCGCGTCAGACGACATCAGCTCACACACCATTCTGTTGAGTTCGCGACCCCAGAGTGTCTTTAAAGAGTTGCTGTTTTTCAGCGAGGCTTCGAAAAGGGCCATCAATGCCCACTTTCTCCGGTCCACTTCTTTCTTATATTCCTTCCAACCCTTCCACTGATCGTCGTTCTTCACTTTAGGCAAAGGGCACATTTTACCCCAAGGAGACCATGCCCTAAGATAAGCTTTAATATGGATGACAGCTGCCTCCAGTTTCTCCATAGCTTGATCATTTGGCAAATTGGCACATCGGGAAATAAACCTTTCAAAAAGCTCAGAAGGGGAAGGTGAGCCTCTAATCGCTTGACTCTGGGACGAGCCGCTCGTCCCTGGACCTTGTGACGGGTAGGTGACCTCTTCACCCAAGAAAGAACTGGAGAAAGAACGCAAGCCGGTGTGTGCTCTCATTCCGCTGCTTTGAGGGAGAGAGCCAACATCCAGCAAGGCGTAATTCAACTCCAGTGTCTTCCATAGAAGGCTAAACTCGCCAATGTATAACGTTGACACTTGTCATGTTGGGCTCAATTCCATGTGGGGCTCCGCAATTGAGACCAATACCGTTTTAGAAAGTCTAGTGTCCCATGTCACAAGATTGAGGCAAACCACTTCGTTTGAAGCGTTTATGGCGGCTTTGGTAGAAGAAGGTGGCTGGGGTGAGCAAGACGTCAATGAAACGGTCATTGATGGATTTTATGTTCTTAGAATTTGGAGGTTGAAGTGGCAGGTACGAAGGACGACATCTCGATAGGATCTCCATCAAGCAGGATGTTTGTTGAAGTAGGATGATGATGTGGGACCAGATTAGGTTTCGAAATACTTTTCCAAGATCTTGATGAAACTCCTGAAGCATGAGCTGCTAATGTCTACTCAAATTTCGGACTCTCCATTGGGCCGTTCCCTACCCACAAGTCAATCTAAACTTCAGTTTTAAAGTTTTGTGGTCAAAGAGCTGCGTTTCACGGGACTTCACATCCTTGCTGAGAAACAACAAATCTTCGCGAAATTCCTTCACGCCCAACAGTCCTCCATCGCGTTCCTGACATCTGTCAAAGGTGCTAAAATCATCACCCGATGACGCAATTTCCCATCGATTCTAGTGCCACATGATAACTGGGGCATCGACTTTGCAGCTTATTCAGTTTCAGTATGGTGTTCTCACTCATTCAGTTTCAGTATGGTGGTGTTCTCACTCATTCAGTTTCAGTATGGTGGTGTTCTCACTCATTCAGTTTCAGTATGGTGGTGTTCTCACTGATTCAGTTTCAGTATGGTGGTGTTCTCACTCATTCAGTTTCAGTATGGTGGTGTTCTCACTCATTCAGTTTCAGTATGGTGGTGTTCTCACTGATTCAGTTTCAGTATGGTGGTGTTCTCACTCATTCAGTTTCAGTATGGTGGTGTTCTCACTCATTCAGTTTCAGTATGGTGGTGTTCTCACTCATTCAGTTTCAGTATGGTGGTGTTCTCACTCATTCAGTTTCAGTATGGTGGTGTTCTCACTGATTCAGTTTCAGTATGGTGGTGTTCTCACTCATTCAGTTTCAGTATGGTGGTGTTCTCACTGATTCAGTTTCAGTATGGTGGTGTTCTCACTCATTCAGTTTCAGTATGGTGGTGTTCTCACTCATTCAGTTTCAGTATGGTGGTGTTCTCACTGATTCAGTTTCAGTATGGTGGTGTTCTCACTCATTCAGTTTCAGTATGGTGGTGTTCTCACTCATTCAGTTTCAGTATGGTGGTGTTCTCACTGATTCAGTTTCAGTATGGTGGTGTTCTCACTCATTCAGTTTCAGTATGGTGTTCTCACTCATTCAGTTTCAGTATGGTGGTGTTCTCACTCATTCAGTTTCAGTATGGTGGTGTTCTCACTCATTCAGTTTCAGTATGGTGGTGTTCTCACTCATTCAGTTTCAGTATGGTGGTGTTCTCACTCATTCAGTTTCAGTATGGTGGTGTTCTCACTGATTCAGTTTCAGTATGGTGGTGTTCTCACTCATTCAGTTTCAGTATGGTGGTGTTCTCACTGATTGAGTTTCAGTATGGTGGTGTTCTCACTCATTCAGTTTCAGTATGGTGGTGTTCTCACTCATTCAGTTTCAGTATGGTGGTGTTCTCACTCATTCAGTTTCAGTATGGTGGTGTTCTCACTCATTCAGTTTCAGTATGGTGGTGTTCTCACTGATTCAGTTTCAGTATGGTGGTGTTCTCACTCATTCAGTTTCAGTATGGTGGTGTTCTCACTCATTCAGTTTCAGTATGGTGGTGTTCTCACTGATTCAGTTTCAGTATGGTGGTGTTCTCACTCATTCAGTTTCAGTATGGTGGTGTTCTCACTCATTCAGTTTCAGTATGGTGGTGTTCTCACTGATTCAGTTTCAGTATGGTGGTGTTCTCACTCATTCAGTTTCAGTATGGTGGTGTTCTCACTCATTCAGTTTCAGTATGGTGGTGTTCTCACTGATTCAGTTTCAGTATGGTGGTGTTCTCACTCATTCAGTTTCAGTATGGTGGTGTTCTCACTGATTCAGTTTCAGTATGGTGGTGTTCTCACTCATTCAGTTTCAGTATGGTGGTGTTCTCACTCATTCAGTTTCAGTATGGTGGTGTTCTCACTGATTGAGTTTCAGTATGGTGGTGTTCTCACTGATTGAGTTTCAGTATGGTGGTGTTCTCACTCATTTCAGTTTCAGTATGGTGGTGTTCTCACTGATTCAGTTTCAGTATGGTGGTGTTCTCACTCATTCAGTTTCAGTATGGTGGTGTTCTCACTCATTCAGTTTCAGTATGGTGGTGTTCTCACTCATTCAGTTTCAGTATGGTGGTGTTCTCACTGATTCAGTTTCAGTATGGTGGTGTTCTCACTCATTCAGTTTCAGTATGGTGGTGTTCTCACTCATTCAGTTTCAGTATGGTGGTGTTCTCACTGATTCAGTTTCAGTATGGTGGTGTTCTCACTCATTCAGTTTCAGTATGGTGGTGTTCTCACTCATTCAGTTTCAGTATGGTGGTGTTCTCACTCATTCAGTTTCAGTATGGTGGTGTTCTCACTGATTCAGTTTCAGTATGGTGGTGTTCTCACTCATTCAGTTTCAGTATGGTGGTGTTCTCACTGATTCAGTTTCAGTATGGTGGTGTTCTCACTCATTCAGTTTCAGTATGGTGGTGTTCTCACTGATTCAGTTTCAGCATGGTGGTGTTCTCACTCATTCAGTTTCAGTATGGTGGTGTTCTCACTCATTCAGTTTCAGTATGGTGGTGTTCTCACTGATTCAGTTTCAGTATGGTGGTGTTCTCACTCATTCAGTTTCAGTATGGTGGTGTTCTCACTCATTTCAGTTTCAGTATGGTGGTGTTCTCACTGATTCAGTTTCAGTATGGTGGTGTTCTCACTCATTCAGTTTCAGTATGGTGGTGTTCTCACTCATTCAGTTTCAGTATGGTGGTGTTCTCACTGATTCAGTTTCAGTATGGTGGTGTTCTCACTCATTCAGTTTCAGTATGGTGGTGTTCTCACTGATTCAGTTTCAGTATGGTGGTGTTCTCACTCATTCAGTTTCAGTATGGTGGTGTTCTCACTCATTCAGTTTCAGTATGGTGGTGTTCTCACTCATTCAGTTTCAGTATGGTGGTGTTCTCACTCATTCAGTTTCAGTATGGTGGTGTTCTCACTCATTCAGTTTCAGTATGGTGGTGTTCTCACTGATTCAGTTTCAGTATGGTGGTGTTCTCACTCATTCAGTTTCAGTATGGTGGTGTTCTCACTGATTCAGTTTCAGTATGGTGGTGTTCTCACTCATTCAGTTTCAGTATGGTGGTGTTCTCACTCATTCAGTTTCAGTATGGTGGTGTTCTCACTCATTCAGTTTCAGTATGGTGGTGTTCTCACTCATTCAGTTTCAGTATGGTGGTGTTCTCACTGATTCAGTTTCAGTATGGTGGTGTTCTCACTCATTCAGTTTCAGTATGGTGGTGTTCTCACTGATTCAGTTTCAGTATGGTGGTGTTCTCACTCATTCAGTTTCAGTATGGTGGTGTTCTCACTGATTCAGTTTCAGTATGGTGGTGTTCTCACTCATTCAGTTTCAGTATGGTGGTGTTCTCACTCATTCAGTTTCAGTATGGTGGTGTTCTCACTGATTCAGTTTCAGTATGGTGGTGTTCTCACTCATTCAGTTTCAGTATGGTGGTGTTCTCACTGATTCAGTTTCAGTATGGTGGTGTTCTCACTCATTCAGTTTCAGTATGGTGGTGTTCTCACTCATTCAGTTTCAGTATGGTGGTGTTCTCACTCATTCAGTTTCAGTATGGTGGTGTTCTCACTCATTCAGTTTCAGTATGGTGGTGTTCTCACTGCATTCAGTTTCAGTATGGTGGTGTTCTCACTCATTCAGTTTCAGTATGGTGGTGTTCTCACTCATTCAGTTTCAGTATGGTGGTGTTCTCACTCATTCAGTTTCAGTATGGTGGTGTTCTCACTGATTCAGTTTCAGTATGGTGGTGTTCTCACTCATTCAGTTTCAGTATGGTGGTGTTCTCACTGATTCAGTTTCAGTATGGTGGTGTTCTCACTCATTCAGTTTCAGTATGGTGGTGTTCTCACTCATTCAGTTTCAGTATGGTGGTGTTCTCACTCATTCAGTTTCAGTATGGTGGTGTTCTCACTGATTCAGTTTCAGTATGGTGGTGTTCTCACTCATTCAGTTTCAGTATGGTGGTGTTCTCACTGATTCAGTTTCAGTATGGTGGTGTTCTCACTCATTCAGTTTCAGTATGGTGGTGTTCTCACTCATTCAGTTTCAGTATGGTGGTGTTCTCACTGATTCAGTTTCAGTATGGTGGTGTTCTCACTCATTCAGTTTCAGTATGGTGGTGTTCTCACTCATTCAGTTTCAGTATGGTGGTGTTCTCACTCATTCAGTTTCAGTATGGTGGTGTTCTCACTCATTCAGTTTCAGTATGGTGGTGTTCTCACTCATTCAGTTTCAGTATGGTGGTGTTCTCACTGATTCAGTTTCAGTATGGTGGTGTTCTCACTCATTCAGTTTCAGTATGGTGGTGTTCTCACTGATTCAGTTTCAGTATGGTGGTGTTCTCACTCATTCAGTTTCAGTATGGTGGTGTTCTCACTCATTCAGTTTCAGTATGGTGGTGTTCTCACTCATTCAGTTTCAGTATGGTGGTGTTCTCACTCATTCAGTTTCAGTATGGTGGTGTTCTCACTCATTCAGTTTCAGTATGGTGGTGTTCTCACTGATTCAGTTTCAGTATGGTGGTGTTCTCACTCATTCAGTTTCAGTATGGTGGTGTTCTCACTGATTCAGTTTCAGTATGGTGGTGTTCTCACTCATTCAGTTTCAGTATGGTGGTGTTCTCACTCATTCAGTTTCAGTATGGTGGTGTTCTCACTCGATTCAGTTTCAGTATGGTGGTGTTCTCACTCATTCAGTTTCAGTATGGTGGTGTTCTCACTGCATTCAGTTTCAGTATGGTGGTGTTCTCACTCATTCAGTTTCAGTATGGTGGTGTTCTCACTCATTCAGTTTCAGTATGGTGGTGTTCTCACTCATTCAGTTTCAGTATGGTGGTGTTCTCACTCATTCAGTTTCAGTATGGTGGTGTTCTCACTCATTCAGTTTCAGTATGGTGGTGTTCTCACTGATTCAGTTTCAGTATGGTGGTGTTCTCACTCATTCAGTTTCAGTATGGTGGTGTTCTCACTGATTCAGTTTCAGTATGGTGGTGTTCTCACTCATTCAGTTTCAGTATGGTGGTGTTCTCACTCATTCAGTTTCAGTATGGTGGTGTTCTCACTCATTCAGTTTCAGTATGGTGGTGTTCTCACTGATTCAGTTTCAGTATGGTGGTGTTCTCACTCATTCAGTTTCAGTATGGTGGTGTTCTCACTGATTCAGTTTCAGTATGGTGGTGTTCTCACTCATTCAGTTTCAGTATGGTGGTGTTCTCACTGATTCAGTTTCAGTATGGTGGTGTTCTCACTCATTCAGTTTCAGTATGGTGGTGTTCTCACTCATTCAGTTTCAGTATGGTGGTGTTCTCACTGATTCAGTTTCAGTATGGTGGTGTTCTCACTCATTCAGTTTCAGTATGGTGGTGTTCTCACTGATTCAGTTTCAGTATGGTGGTGTTCTCACTCATTCAGTTTCAGTATGGTGGTGTTCTCACTGATTCAGTTTCAGTATGGTGGTGTTCTCACTCATTCAGTTTCAGTATGGTGGTGTTCTCACTCATTCAGTTTCAGTATGGTGGTGTTCTCACTGATTCAGTTTCAGTATGGTGGTGTTCTCACTCATTCAGTTTCAGTATGGTGGTGTTCTCACTGATTCAGTTTCAGTATGGTGGTGTTCTCACTCATTCAGTTTCAGTATGGTGGTGTTCTCACTCATTCAGTTTCAGTATGGTGGTGTTCTCACTCATTCAGTTTCAGTATGGTGGTGTTCTCACTCATTCAGTTTCAGTATGGTGGTGTTCTCACTCATTCAGTTTCAGTATGGTGGTGTTCTCACTCATTCAGTTTCAGTATGGTGGTGTTCTCACTCATTCAGTTTCAGTATGGTGGTGTTCTCACTCATTCAGTTTCAGTATGGTGGTGTTCTCACTCATTCAGTTTCAGTATGGTGGTGTTCTCACTCATTCAGTTTCAGTATGGTGGTGTTCTCACTGATTCAGTTTCAGTATGGTGGTGTTCTCACTCATTCAGTTTCAGTATGGTGGTGTTCTCACTCATTCAGTTTCAGTATGGTGGTGTTCTCACTCATTCAGTTTCAGTATGGTGGTGTTCTCACTGATTCAGTTTCAGTATGGTGGTGTTCTCACTCATTCAGTTTCAGTATGGTGGTGTTCTCACTGATTCAGTTTCAGTATGGTGGTGTTCTCACTCATTCAGTTTTCAGTATGGTGGTGTTCTCACTCATTCAGTTTCAGTATGGTGGTGTTCTCACTGATTCAGTTTCAGTATGGTGGT
>NW_026578648.1:0-35718 GCF_029603195.1 Condylostylus longicornis
CCAGAAAAACGCGTTTAAAGTTTTGCAAGTGATTTTTTCAAATATCTCCAAAAATATTTTTGCTACAACCTATTATCATATATCGGCAGAATCTGTGCATTCCCAGTGATCACAAAAAACACGTAGAATCGCTCTATCTCTTCTAGTTTAGCCAGAAAACGCGTTTAAAGTTTTGCAAGTGATTTTTTCAAATATCTCCAAAAATATTTTTACTACAACCTGTTATCATACATCGGCAGAATCTGTGCATTCCCAGTGATCACAAAAAACACGTGGAATCGCTCTATCTCTTCTAGTTTAGCCAGAAAACGCGTTTAAAGTTTTGCAAGTGATTTTTTTAAATATCTCCAAAAATATTTTTGCTACAACCTATTATCATATATCGGCGGAATCTGTGCATTCCCAGTGATCACAAAAAACACGTAGAATCGCTCTATCTCTTCTAGTTTAGCCAGAAAACGCGTTTAAAGTTTTGCAAGTGATTTTTTTAAATATCTCCAAAAATATTTTTGCTACAACCTATTATCATATATCGGCGGAATCTGTGCATTCCCAGTGATCACAAAAAACACGTAGAATCGCTCTATCTCTTCTAGTTTAGCCAGAAAACGCGTTTAAAGTTTTGCAAGTGATTTTTTCAAATATCTCCAAAAATATTTTTGCTACAACCTATTATCATATATCGGCAGAATCTGTGCATTCCCAGTGATCACAAAAAACACGTAGAATCGCTCTATCTCTTCTAGTTTAGCCAGAAAACGCGTTTAAAGTTTTGCAAGTGATTTTTTCAAATATCTCCAAAAATATTTTTGCTACAACCTGTTATCATACATCGGCAGAATCTGTGCATTCCCAGTGATCACAAAAAACACGTGGAATCGTTTTATCTCTTCTAGTTTAGCCAGAAAACGCGTTTAAAGTTTTGCAAGTGATTTTTTCAAATATCTCCAAAAATATTTTTGCTACAACCTATTATTATATATCGGCAGAATCTGTGCATTCCCAGTGATCACAAAAAACACGTAGAATCGCTCTATCTCTTCTAGTTTAGCCAGAAAACGCGTTTAAAGTTTTGCAAGTGATTTTTTCAAATATCTCCAAAAATATTTTTGCTACAACCTATTATCATATATCGGCAGAATCTGTGCATTCTCAGTGATCACAAAAAACACGTAGAATCGCTCTATCTCTTCTAGTTTAGCCAGAAAACGCGTTTAAAGTTTTGCAAGTGATTTTTTCAAATATCTCCAAAAATATTTTTGCTACAACCTATTATCATATATCGGCAGAATCTGTGCATTCCCAGTGATCACAAAAAACACGTAGAATCGCTCTATCTCTTCTAGTTTAGCCAGAAAACGCGTTTAAAGTTTTGCAAGTGATTTTTTCATATGTCTCCAAAAATATTTTTGCTACAACCTATTATCATATATCGGCAGAATCTGTGCATTCCCAGTGATCACAAAAAACACGTAGAATCGCTCTATCTCTTCTAGTTTAGCCAGAAAACGCGTTTAAAGTTTTGCAAGTGATTTTTTTAAATATCTCCAAAAATATTTTTGCTACAACCTATTATCATATATCGGCGGAATCTGTGCATTCCCAGTGATCACAAAAACACGTAGAATCGCTCTATCTCTTCTAGTTTAGCCAGAAAACGCGTTTAAAGTTTTGCAAGTGATTTTTTCATATGTCTCCAAAAATATTTTTGCTACAACCTATTATCATATATCGGCAGAATCTGTGCATTCCCAGTGATCACAAAAAACACGTAGAATCGCTCTATCTCTTCTAGTTTAGCCAGAAAACGCCTTTAAAGTTTTGCAAGTGATTTTTTCAAATATCTCCAAAAATATTTTTGCTACAACCTATTATCATATATCGGCAGAATCTGTGCATTCCCAGTGATCACAAAAAACACGTAGAATCGCTCTATCTCTTCTAGTTTAGACAGAAAACGCGTTTAAAGTTTTGCAAGTGATTTTTTCAAATATCTCCAAAAATATTTTTGCTACAACCTATTATCATATATCGGCAGAATCTGTGCATTCCCAGTGATCACAAAAAACACGTAGAATCGCTCTATCTCTTCTAGTTTAGCCAGAAAACGCGTTTAAAGTTTTGCAAGTGATTTTTTCAAATATCTCCAAAAATATTTTTGCTACAACCTATTATCATATATCGGCAGAATCTGTGCATTCCCAGTGATCACAAAAAACACGTAGAATCGCTCTATCTCTTCTAGTTTAGACAGAAAACGCGTTTAAAGTTTTGCAAGTGATTTTTTCAAATATCTCCAAAAATATTTTTGCTACAACCTATTATCATATATCGGCAGAATCTGTGCACTCCCAGTGATCACAAAAAACACGTAGAATCGCTCTATCTCTTCTAGTTTAGCCAGAAAACGCGTTTAAAGTTTTGCAAGTGATTTTTTCATATGTCTCCAAAAATATTTTTGCTACAACCTATTATCATATATCGGCAGAATCTGTGCATTCCCAGTGATCACAAAAAACACGTAGAATCGCTCTATCTCTTCTAGTTTAGCCAGAAAACGCCTTTAAAGTTTTGCAAGTGATTTTTTCATATGTCTCCAAAAATATTTTTGCTACAACCTATTATCATATATCGGCAGAATCTGTGCATTCCCAGTGATCACAAAAAACACGTAGAATCACTCTATCTCTTCTAGTTTAGCCAGAAAACGCGTTTAAAGTTTTGCAAGTGATTTTTTCAAATATCTCCAAAAATATTTTTGCTACAACCTATTATCATATATCGGCAGAATCTGTGCATTCCCAGTGATCACAAAAAACACGTAGAATCGCTCTATCTCTTCTAGTTTAGCCAGAAAACGCGTTTAAAGTTTTGCAAGTGATTTTTTCAAATATCTCCAAAAATATTTTTGCTACAACCTATTATCATATATCGGCAGAATCTGTGCATTCCCAGTGATCACAAAAAACACGTAGAATCGCTCTATCTCTTCTAGTTTAGCCAGAAAACGCGTTTAAAGTTTTGCAAGTGATTTTTTCAAATATCTCCAAAAATATTTTTGCTACAACCTATTATCATATATCGGCAGAATCTGTGCATTCCCAGTGATCACAAAAACACGTAGAATCGCTCTATCTCTTCTAGTTTAGCCAGAAAACGCGTTTAAAGTTTTGCAAGTGATTTTTTCATATGTCTCCAAAAATATTTTTGCTACAACCTATTATCATATATCGGCAGAATCTGTGCATTCCCAGTGATCACAAAAAACACGTAGAATCGCTCTATCTCTTCTAGTTTAGCCAGAAAACGCGTTTAAAGTTTTGCAAGTGATTTTTTTAAATATCTCCAAAAATATTTTTGCTACAACCTATTATCATATATCGGCAGAATCTGTGCATTCCCAGTGATCACAAAAAACACGTAGAATCGCTCTATCTCTTCTAGTTTAGCCAGAAAACGCGTTTAAAGTTTTGCAAGTGATTTTTTCAAATATCTCCAAAAATATTTTTGCTACAACCTATTATCATATATCGGCAGAATCTGTGCATTCCCAGTGATCACAAAAACACGTAGAATCGCTCTATCTCTTCTAGTTTAGCCAGAAAACGCGTTTAAAGTTTTGCAAGTGATTTTTTCAAATATCTCCAAAAATATTTTTGCTACAACCTATTATCATATATCGGCAGAATCTGTGCATTCCCAGTGATCACAAAAAACACGTAGAATCGCTCTATCTCTTCTAGTTTAGCCAGAAAACGCGTTTAAAGTTTTGCAAGTGATTTTTTCAAATATCTCCAAAAATATTTTTACTACAACCTGTTATCATACATCGGCAGAATCTGTGCATTCCCAGTGATCACAAAAAACACGTGGAATCGCTCTATCTCTTCTAGTTTAGCCAGAAAACGCGTTTAAAGTTTTGCAAGTGATTTTTTTAAATATCTCCAAAAATATTTTTGCTACAACCTATTATCATATATCGGCGGAATCTGTGCATTCCCAGTGATCACAAAAAACACGTAGAATCGCTCTATCTCTTCTAGTTTAGCCAGAAAACGCGTTTAAAGTTTTGCAAGTGATTTTTTTAAATATCTCCAAAAATATTTTTGCTACAACCTATTATCATATATCGGCGGAATCTGTGCATTCCCAGTGATCACAAAAAACACGTAGAATCGCTCTATCTCTTCTAGTTTAGCCAGAAAACGCGTTTAAAGTTTTGCAAGTGATTTTTTCAAATATCTCCAAAAATATTTTTGCTACAACCTATTATCATATATCGGCAGAATCTGTGCATTCCCAGTGATCACAAAAAACACGTAGAATCGCTCTATCTCTTCTAGTTTAGCCAGAAAACGCGTTTAAAGTTTTGCAAGTGATTTTTTCAAATATCTCCAAAAATATTTTTGCTACAACCTGTTATCATACATCGGCAGAATCTGTGCATTCCCAGTGATCACAAAAAACACGTGGAATCGTTTTATCTCTTCTAGTTTAGCCAGAAAACGCGTTTAAAGTTTTGCAAGTGATTTTTTCAAATATCTCCAAAAATATTTTTGCTACAACCTATTATTATATATCGGCAGAATCTGTGCATTCCCAGTGATCACAAAAAACACGTAGAATCGCTCTATCTCTTCTAGTTTAGCCAGAAAACGCGTTTAAAGTTTTGCAAGTGATTTTTTCAAATATCTCCAAAAATATTTTTGCTACAACCTATTATCATATATCGGCAGAATCTGTGCATTCCCAGTGATCACAAAAAACACGTAGAATCGCTCTATCTCTTCTAGTTTAGCCAGAAAACGCGTTTAAAGTTTTGCAAGTGATTTTTTCAAATATCTCCAAAAATATTTTTGCTACAACCTATTATCATATATCGGCAGAATCTGTGCATTCCCAGTGATCACAAAAAACACGTAGAATCGCTCTATCTCTTCTAGTTTAGCCAGAAAACGCGTTTAAAGTTTTGCAAGTGATTTTTTCATATGTCTCCAAAAATATTTTTGCTACAACCTATTATCATATATCGGCAGAATCTGTGCATTCCCAGTGATCACAAAAAACACGTAGAATCGCTCTATCTCTTCTAGTTTAGCCAGAAAACGCGTTTAAAGTTTTGCAAGTGATTTTTTTAAATATCTCCAAAAATATTTTTGCTACAACCTATTATCATATATCGGCGGAATCTGTGCATTCCCAGTGATCACAAAAACACGTAGAATCGCTCTATCTCTTCTAGTTTAGCCAGAAAACGCGTTTAAAGTTTTGCAAGTGATTTTTTCATATGTCTCCAAAAATATTTTTGCTACAACCTATTATCATATATCGGCAGAATCTGTGCATTCCCAGTGATCACAAAAAACACGTAGAATCGCTCTATCTCTTCTAGTTTAGCCAGAAAACGCGTTTAAAGTTTTGCAAGTGATTTTTTCAAATATCTCCAAAAATATTTTTGCTACAACCTATTATCATATATCGGCAGAATCTGTGCATTCCCAGTGATCACAAAAAACACGTAGAATCGCTCTATCTCTTCTAGTTTAGACAGAAAACGCGTTTAAAGTTTTGCAAGTGATTTTTTCAAATATCTCCAAAAATATTTTTGCTACAACCTATTATCATATATCGGCAGAATCTGTGCATTCCCAGTGATCACAAAAAACACGTAGAATCGCTCTATCTCTTCTAGTTTAGCCAGAAAACGCGTTTAAAGTTTTGCAAGTGATTTTTTCAAATATCTCCAAAAATATTTTTGCTACAACCTATTATCATATATCGGCAGAATCTGTGCATTCCCAGTGATCACAAAAAACACGTAGAATCGCTCTATCTCTTCTAGTTTAGACAGAAAACGCGTTTAAAGTTTTGCAAGTGATTTTTTCAAATATCTCCAAAAATATTTTTGCTACAACCTATTATCATATATCGGCAGAATCTGTGCACTCCCAGTGATCACAAAAAACACGTAGAATCGCTCTATCTCTTCTAGTTTAGCCAGAAAACGCGTTTAAAGTTTTGCAAGTGATTTTTTCATATGTCTCCAAAAATATTTTTGCTACAACCTATTATCATATATCGGCAGAATCTGTGCATTCCCAGTGATCACAAAAAACACGTAGAATCGCTCTATCTCTTCTAGTTTAGCCAGAAAACGCCTTTAAAGTTTTGCAAGTGATTTTTTCATATGTCTCCAAAAATATTTTTGCTACAACCTATTATCATATATCGGCAGAATCTGTGCATTCCCAGTGATCACAAAAAACACGTAGAATCACTCTATCTCTTCTAGTTTAGCCAGAAAACGCGTTTAAAGTTTTGCAAGTGATTTTTTCAAATATCTCCAAAAATATTTTTGCTACAACCTATTATCATATATCGGCAGAATCTGTGCATTCCCAGTGATCACAAAAAACACGTAGAATCGCTCTATCTCTTCTAGTTTAGCCAGAAAACGCGTTTAAAGTTTTGCAAGTGATTTTTTCAAATATCTCCAAAAATATTTTTGCTACAACCTATTATCATATATCGGCAGAATCTGTGCATTCCCAGTGATCACAAAAAACACGTAGAATCGCTCTATCTCTTCTAGTTTAGCCAAAAAACGCGTTTAAAGTTTTGCAAGTGATTTTTTTAAATATCTCCAAAAATATTTTTGCTACAACCTATTATCATATATCGGCGGAATCTGTGCATTCCCAGTGATCACAAAAAACACGTAGAATCGCTCTATCTCTTCTAGTTTAGCCAGAAAACGCGTTTAAAGTTTTGCAAGTGATTTTTTTAAATATCTCCAAAAATATTTTTGCTACAACCTATTATCATATATCGGCGGAATCTGTGCATTCCCAGTGATCACAAAAACACGTAGAATCGCTCTATCTCTTCTAGTTTAGCCAGAAAACGCGTTTAAAGTTTTGCAAGTGATTTTTTCATATGTCTCCAAAAATATTTTTGCTACAACCTATTATCATATATCGGCAGAATCTGTGCATTCCCAGTGATCACAAAAAACACGTAGAATCGCTCTATCTCTTCTAGTTTAGCCAGAAAACGCGTTTAAAGTTTTGCAAGTGATTTTTTCAAATATCTCCAAAAATATTTTTGCTACAACCTATTATCATATATCGGCAGAATCTGTGCATTCCCAGTGATCACAAAAAACACGTAGAATCGCTCTATCTCTTCTAGTTTAGACAGAAAACGCGTTTAAAGTTTTGCAAGTGATTTTTTCAAATATCTCCAAAAATATTTTTGCTACAACCTATTATCATATATCGGCAGAATCTGTGCATTCCCAGTGATCACAAAAAACACGTAGAATCGCTCTATCTCTTCTAGTTTAGCCAGAAAACGCGTTTAAAGTTTTGCAAGTGATTTTTTCAAATATCTCCAAAAATATTTTTGCTACAACCTATTATCATATATCGGCAGAATCTGTGCATTCCCAGTGATCACAAAAAACACGTAGAATCGCTCTATCTCTTCTAGTTTAGACAGAAAACGCGTTTAAAGTTTTGCAAGTGATTTTTTCAAATATCTCCAAAAATATTTTTGCTACAACCTATTATCATATATCGGCAGAATCTGTGCACTCCCAGTGATCACAAAAAACACGTAGAATCGCTCTATCTCTTCTAGTTTAGCCAGAAAACGCGTTTAAAGTTTTGCAAGTGATTTTTTCATATGTCTCCAAAAATATTTTTGCTACAACCTATTATCATATATCGGCAGAATCTGTGCATTCCCAGTGATCACAAAAAACACGTAGAATCGCTCTATCTCTTCTAGTTTAGCCAGAAAACGCCTTTAAAGTTTTGCAAGTGATTTTTTCATATGTCTCCAAAAATATTTTTGCTACAACCTATTATCATATATCGGCAGAATCTGTGCATTCCCAGTGATCACAAAAAACACGTAGAATCACTCTATCTCTTCTAGTTTAGCCAGAAAACGCGTTTAAAGTTTTGCAAGTGATTTTTTCAAATATCTCCAAAAATATTTTTGCTACAACCTATTATCATATATCGGCAGAATCTGTGCATTCCCAGTGATCACAAAAAACACGTAGAATCGCTCTATCTCTTCTAGTTTAGCCAGAAAACGCGTTTAAAGTTTTGCAAGTGATTTTTTCAAATATCTCCAAAAATATTTTTGCTACAACCTATTATCATATATCGGCAGAATCTGTGCATTCCCAGTGATCACAAAAAACACGTAGAATCGCTCTATCTCTTCTAGTTTAGCCAGAAAACGCGTTTAAAGTTTTGCAAGTGATTTTTTCAAATATCTCCAAAAATATTTTTGCTACAACCTATTATCATATATCGGCAGAATTTGTGCATTCCCAGTGATCACAAAAACACGTAGAATCGCTCTATCTCTTCTAGTTTAGCCAGAAAACGCGTTTAAAGTTTTGCAAGTGATTTTTTCATATGTCTCCAAAAATATTTTTGCTACAACCTATTATCATATATCGGCAGAATCTGTGCATTCCCAGTGATCACAAAAAACACGTAGAATCGCTCTATCTCTTCTAGTTTAGCCAGAAAACGCGTTTAAAGTTTTGCAAGTGATTTTTTTAAATATCTCCAAAAATATTTTTGCTACAACCTATTATCATATATCGGCAGAATCTGTGCATTCCCAGTGATCACAAAAAACACGTAGAATCGCTCTATCTCTTCTAGTTTAGCCAGAAAACGCGTTTAAAGTTTTGCAAGTGATTTTTTCATATGTCTCCAAAAATATTTTTGCTACAACCTATTATCATATATCGGCAGAATCTGTGCATTCCCAGTGATCACAAAAAACACGTAGAATCGCTCTATCTCTTCTAGTTTAGCCAGAAAACGCGTTTAAAGTTTTGCAAGTGATTTTTTTAAATATCTCCAAAAATATTTTTGCTACAACCTATTATCATATATCGGCGGAATCTGTGCATTCCCAGTGATCACAAAAACACGTAGAATCGCTCTATCTCTTCTAGTTTAGCCAGAAAACGCGTTTAAAGTTTTGCAAGTGATTTTTTCATATGTCTCCAAAAATATTTTTGCTACAACCTATTATCATATATCGGCAGAATCTGTGCATTCCCAGTGATCACAAAAAACACGTAGAATCGCTCTATCTCTTCTAGTTTAGCCAGAAAACGCGTTTAAAGTTTTGCAAGTGATTTTTTCAAATATCTCCAAAAATATTTTTGCTACAACCTATTATCATATATCGGCAGAATCTGTGCATTCCCAGTGATCACAAAAAACACGTAGAATCGCTCTATCTCTTCTAGTTTAGACAGAAAACGCGTTTAAAGTTTTGCAAGTGATTTTTTCAAATATCTCCAAAAATATTTTTGCTACAACCTATTATCATATATCGGCAGAATCTGTGCATTCCCAGTGATCACAAAAAACACGTAGAATCGCTCTATCTCTTCTAGTTTAGCCAGAAAACGCGTTTAAAGTTTTGCAAGTGATTTTTTCAAATATCTCCAAAAATATTTTTGCTACAACCTATTATCATATATCGGCAGAATCTGTGCATTCCCAGTGATCACAAAAAACACGTAGAATCGCTCTATCTCTTCTAGTTTAGACAGAAAACGCGTTTAAAGTTTTGCAAGTGATTTTTTCAAATATCTCCAAAAATATTTTTGCTACAACCTATTATCATATATCGGCAGAATCTGTGCACTCCCAGTGATCACAAAAAACACGTAGAATCGCTCTATCTCTTCTAGTTTAGCCAGAAAACGCGTTTAAAGTTTTGCAAGTGATTTTTTCATATGTCTCCAAAAATATTTTTGCTACAACCTATTATCATATATCGGCAGAATCTGTGCATTCCCAGTGATCACAAAAAACACGTAGAATCGCTCTATCTCTTCTAGTTTAGCCAGAAAACGCCTTTAAAGTTTTGCAAGTGATTTTTTCAAATATCTCCAAAAATATTTTTGCTACAACCTATTATCATATATCGGCAGAATCTGTGCATTCCCAGTGATCACAAAAAACACGTAGAATCGCTCTATCTCTTCTAGTTTAGCCAGAAAACGCGTTTAAAGTTTTGCAAGTGATTTTTTTAAATATCTCCAAAAATATTTTTGCTACAACCTATTATCATATATCGGCAGAATCTGTGCATTCCCAGTGATCACAAAAAACACGTAGAATCGCTCTATCTCTTCTAGTTTAGACAGAAAACGCGTTTAAAGTTTTGCAAGTGATTTTTTCAAATATCTCCAAAAATATTTTTGCTACAACCTATTATCATATATCGGCAGAATCTGTGCACTCCCAGTGATCACAAAAAACACGTAGAATCGCTCTATCTCTTCTAGTTTAGCCAGAAAACGCGTTTAAAGTTTTGCAAGTGATTTTTTCAAATATCTCCAAAAATATTTTTGCTACAACCTATTATCATATATCGGCAGAATCTGTGCATTCCCAGTGATCACAAAAAACACGTAGAATCGCTCTATCTCTTCTAGTTTAGCCAGAAAACGCCTTTAAAGTTTTGCAAGTGATTTTTTCAAATATCTCCAAAAATATTTTTGCTACAACCTATTATCATATATCGGCAGAATCTGTGCATTCCCAGTGATCACAAAAAACACGTAGAATCGCTCTATCTCTTCTAGTTTAGACAGAAAACGCGTTTAAAGTTTTGCAAGTGATTTTTTCAAATATCTCCAAAAATATTTTTGCTACAACCTATTATCATATATCGGCAGAATCTGTGCACTCCCAGTGATCACAAAAAACACGTAGAATCGCTCTATCTCTTCTAGTTTAGCCAGAAAACGCGTTTAAAGTTTTGCAAGTGATTTTTTTAAATATCTCCAAAAATATTTTTGCTACAACCTATTATCATATATCGGCAGAATCTGTGCATTCCCAGTGATCACAAAAAACACGTAGAATCGCTCTATCTCTTCTAGTTTAGACAGAAAACGCGTTTAAAGTTTTGCAAGTGATTTTTTCAAATATCTCCAAAAATATTTTTGCTACAACCTATTATCATATATCGGCAGAATCTGTGCACTCCCAGTGATCACAAAAAACACGTAGAATCGCTCTATCTCTTCTAGTTTAGCCAGAAAACGCGTTTAAAGTTTTGCAAGTGATTTTTTCATATGTCTCCAAAAATATTTTTGCTACAACCTATTATCATATATCGGCAGAATCTGTGCATTCCCAGTGATCACAAAAAACACGTAGAATCGCTCTATCTCTTCTAGTTTAGCCAGAAAACGCGTTTAAAGTTTTGCAAGTGATTTTTTTAAATATCTCCAAAAATATTTTTGCTACAACCTATTATCATATATCGGCAGAATCTGTGCATTCCCAGTGATCACAAAAAACACGTAGAATCGCTCTATCTCTTCTAGTTTAGACAGAAAACGCGTTTAAAGTTTTGCAAGTGATTTTTTCAAATATCTCCAAAAATATTTTTGCTACAACCTATTATCATATATCGGCAGAATCTGTGCACTCCCAGTGATCACAAAAAACACGTAGAATCGCTCTATCTCTTCTAGTTTAGCCAGAAAACGCGTTTAAAGTTTTGCAAGTGATTTTTTCATATGTCTCCAAAAATATTTTTGCTACAACCTATTATCATATATCGGCAGAATCTGTGCATTCCCAGTGATCACAAAAAACACGTAGAATCGCTCTATCTCTTCTAGTTTAGCCAGAAAACGCCTTTAAAGTTTTGCAAGTGATTTTTTCATATGTCTCCAAAAATATTTTTGCTACAACCTATTATCATATATCGGCAGAATCTGTGCATTCCCAGTGATCACAAAAAACACGTAGAATCACTCTATCTCTTCTAGTTTAGCCAGAAAACGCGTTTAAAGTTTTGCAAGTGATTTTTTCAAATATCTCCAAAAATATTTTTGCTACAACCTATTATCATATATCGGCAGAATCTGTGCATTCCCAGTGATCACAAAAAACACGTAGAATCGCTCTATCTCTTCTAGTTTAGCCAGAAAACGCGTTTAAAGTTTTGCAAGTGATTTTTTCAAATATCTCCAAAAATATTTTTGCTACAACCTATTATCATATATCGGCAGAATCTGTGCATTCCCAGTGATCACAAAAAACACGTAGAATCGCTCTATCTCTTCTAGTTTAGCCAAAAAACGCGTTTAAAGTTTTGCAAGTGATTTTTTTAAATATCTCCAAAAATATTTTTGCTACAACCTATTATCATATATCGGCGGAATCTGTGCATTCCCAGTGATCACAAAAAACACGTAGAATCGCTCTATCTCTTCTAGTTTAGCCAGAAAACGCGTTTAAAGTTTTGCAAGTGATTTTTTCAAATATCTCCAAAAATATTTTTGCTACAACCTATTATCATATATCGGCAGAATCTGTGCATTCCCAGTGATCACAAAAAACACGTAGAATCGCTCTATCTCTTCTAGTTTAGCCAGAAAACGCGTTTAAAGTTTTGCAAGTGATTTTTTCAAATATCTCCAAAAATATTTTTGCTACAACCTATTATCATATATCGGCAGAATCTGTGCATTCCCAGTGATCACAAAAAACACGTAGAATCGCTCTATCTCTTCTAGTTTAGCCAGAAAACGCGTTTAAAGTTTTGCAAGTGATTTTTTCATATGTCTCCAAAAATATTTTTGCTACAACCTATTATCATATATCGGCAGAATCTGTGCATTCCCAGTGATCACAAAAAACACGTAGAATCGCTCTATCTCTTCTAGTTTAGCCAGAAAACGCGTTTAAAGTTTTGCAAGTGATTTTTTTAAATATCTCCAAAAATATTTTTGCTACAACCTATTATCATATCCAAAAATATTTTTGCTACAACCTATTATCATATATCGGCAGAATCTGTGCATTCCCAGTGATCACAAAAAACACGTAGAATCGCTCTATCTCTTCTAGTTTAGCCAGAAAACGCGTTTAAAGTTTTGCAAGTGATTTTTTTAAATATCTCCAAAAATATTTTTGCTACAACCTATTATCATATATCGGCGGAATCTGTGCATTCCCAGTGATCACAAAAAACACGTAGAATCGCTCTATCTCTTCTAGTTTAGCCAGAAAACGCGTTTAAAGTTTTGCAAGTGATTTTTTCAAATATCTCCAAAAATATTTTTGCTACAACCTATTATCATATATCGGCAGAATCTGTGCATTCCCAGTGATCACAAAAAACACGTGGAATCGCTCTATCTCTTCTAGTTTAGCCAGAAAACGCGTTTAAAGTTTTGCAAGTGATTTTTTCAAATATCTCCAAAAATATTTTTGCTACAACCTATTATCATATATCGGCAGAATCTGTGCATTCCCAGTGATCACAAAAAACACGTAGAATCGCTCTATCTCTTCTAGTTTAGCCAGAAAACGCGTTTAAAGTTTTGCAAGTGATTTTTTCAAATATCTCCAAAAATATTTTTGCTACAACCTATTATCATATATCGGCAGAATCTGTGCATTCCCAGTGATCACAAAAAACACGTAGAATCGCTCTATCTCTTCTAGTTTAGCCAGAAAACGCGTTTAAAGTTTTGCAAGTGATTTTTTCAAATATCTCCAAAAATATTTTTGCTACAACCTATTATCATATATCGGCAGAATCTGTGCATTCCCAGTGATCACAAAAAACACGTAGAATCGCTCTATCTCTTCTAGTTTAGCCAGAAAACGCGTTTAAAGTTTTGCAAGTGATTTTTTCATATGTCTCCAAAAATATTTTTGCTACAACCTATTATCATATATCGGCAGAATCTGTGCATTCCCAGTGATCACAAAAAACACGTAGAATCGCTCTATCTCTTCTAGTTTAGCCAGAAAACGCGTTTAAAGTTTTGCAAGTGATTTTTTTAAATATCTCCAAAAATATTTTTGCTACAACCTATTATCATATCCAAAAATATTTTTGCTACAACCTATTATCATATATCGGCAGAATCTGTGCATTCCCAGTGATCACAAAAAACACGTAGAATCGCTCTATCTCTTCTAGTTTAGCCAGAAAACGCGTTTAAAGTTTTGCAAGTGATTTTTTTAAATATCTCCAAAAATATTTTTGCTACAACCTATTATCATATATCGGCAGAATCTGTGCATTCCCAGTGATCACAAAAAACACGTAGAATCGCTCTATCTCTTCTAGTTTAGCCAGAAAACGCGTTTAAAGTTTTGCAAGTGATTTTTTCAAATATCTCCAAAAATATTTTTGCTACAACCTATTATCATATATCGGCAGAATCTGTGCATTCCCAGTGATCACAAAAAACACGTAGAATCGCTCTATCTCTTCTAGTTTAGCCAGAAAACGCGTTTAAAGTTTTGCAAGTGATTTTTTCAAATATCTCCAAAAATATTTTTGCTACAACCTATTATCATATATCGGCAGAATCTGTGCATTCCCAGTGATCACAAAAAACACGTAGAATCGCTCTATCTCTTCTAGTTTAGCCAGAAAACGCGTTTAAAGTTTTGCAAGTGATTTTTTCAAATATCTCCAAAAATATTTTTGCTACAACCTATTATCATATATCGGCAGAATCTGTGCATTCCCAGTGATCACAAAAAACACGTAGAATCGCTCTATCTCTTCTAGTTTAGCCAGAAAACGCGTTTAAAGTTTTGCAAGTGATTTTTTCATATGTCTCCAAAAATATTTTTGCTACAACCTATTATCATATATCGGCAGAATCTGTGCATTCCCAGTGATCACAAAAAACACGTAGAATCGCTCTATCTCTTCTAGTTTAGCCAGAAAACGCGTTTAAAGTTTTGCAAGTGATTTTTTTAAATATCTCCAAAAATATTTTTGCTACAACCTATTATCATATCCAAAAATATTTTTGCTACAACCTATTATCATATATCGGCAGAATCTGTGCATTCCCAGTGATCACAAAAAACACGTAGAATCGCTCTATCTCTTCTAGTTTAGCCAGAAAACGCGTTTAAAGTTTTGCAAGTGATTTTTTTAAATATCTCCAAAAATATTTTTGCTACAACCTATTATCATATATCGGCAGAATCTGTGCATTCCCAGTGATCACAAAAAACACGTAGAATCGCTCTATCTCTTCTAGTTTAGCCAGAAAACGCGTTTAAAGTTTTGCAAGTGATTTTTTCAAATATCTCCAAAAATATTTTTGCTACAACCTATTATCATATATCGGCAGAATCTGTGCATTCCCAGTGATCACAAAAAACACGTAGAATCGCTCTATCTCTTCTAGTTTAGCCAGAAAACGCGTTTAAAGTTTTGCAAGTGATTTTTTCAAATATCTCCAAAAATATTTTTGCTACAACCTGTTATCATACATCGGCAGAATCTGTGCATTACCAGTGATCACAAAAAACACGTAGAATCGATCTATCTCTTCTAGTTTAGCCAGAAAACGCGTTTGAAGTTTTGCAAGTGATTTTTTCAAATATCTCCAAAAATATTTTTGCTACAACCTATTATCATATATCGGCAGAATCTGTGCATTCCCAGTGATCACAAAAAACACGTAGAATCGCTCTATCTCTTCTAGTTTAGCCAGAAAACGCGTTTAAAGTTTTGCAAGTGATTTTTTCAAATATCTCCAAAAATATTTTTGCTACAACCTATTATCATATATCGGCGGAATCTGTGCATTCCCAGTGATCACAAAAAACACGTAGAATCGCTCTATCTCTTCTAGTTTAGCCAGAAAACGCGTTTAAAGTTTTGCAAGTGATTTTTTCAAATATCTCCAAAAATATTTTTGCTACAACCTATTATCATATATCGGCAGAATCTGTGCATTCCCAGTGATCACAAAAAACACGTAGAATCGCTCTATCTCTTCTAGTTTAGCCAGAAAACGCGTTTAAAGTTTTGCAAGTGATTTTTTCAAATATCTCCAAAAATATTTTTGCTACAACCTATTATCATATATCGGCAGAATCTGTGCATTCCCAGTGATCACAAAAAACACGTAGAATCGCTCTATCTCTTCTAGTTTAGCCAGAAAACGCGTTTAAAGTTTTGCAAGTGATTTTTTCAAATATCTCCAAAAATATTTTTGCTACAACCTATTATCATATATCGGCAGAATCTGTGCATTCCCAGTGATCACAAAAAACACGTAGAATCGCTCTATCTCTTCTAGTTTAGCCAGAAAACGCGTTTAAAGTTTTGCAAGTGATTTTTTCATATGTCTCCAAAAATATTTTTGCTACAACCTATTATCATATATCGGCAGAATCTGTGCATTCCCAGTGATCACAAAAAACACGTAGAATCGGTCTATCTCTTCTAGTTTAGCCAGAAAACGCGTTTAAAGTTTTGCAAGTGATTTTTTTAAATATCTCCAAAAATATTTTTGCTACAACCTATTATCATATCCAAAAATATTTTTGCTACAACCTATTATCATATATCGGCAGAATCTGTGCATTCCCAGTGATCACAAAAAACACGTAGAATCGCTCTATCTCTTCTAGTTTAGCCAGAAAACGCGTTTAAAGTTTTGCAAGTGATTTTTTTAAATATCTCCAAAAATATTTTTGCTACAACCTATTATCATATATCGGCAGAATCTGTGCATTCCCAGTGATCACAAAAAACACGTAGAATCGCTCTATCTCTTCTAGTTTAGCCAGAAAACGCGTTTAAAGTTTTGCAAGTGATTTTTTTAAATATCTCCAAAAATATTTTTGCTACAACCTATTATCATATCCAAAAATATTTTTGCTACAACCTATTATCATATATCGGCAGAATCTGTGCATTCCCAGTGATCACAAAAAACACGTAGAATCGCTCTATCTCTTCTAGTTTAGCCAGAAAACGCGTTTAAAGTTTTGCAAGTGATTTTTTTAAATATCTCCAAAAATATTTTTGCTACAACCTATTATCATATCCAAAAATATTTTTGCTACAACCTATTATCATATATCGGCAGAATCTGTGCATTCCCAGTGATCACAAAAAACACGTAGAATCGCTCTATCTCTTCTAGTTTAGCCAGAAAACGCGTTTAAAGTTTTGCAAGTGATTTTTTCAAATATCTCCAAAAATATTTTTGCTACAACCTATTATCATATATCGGCAGAATCTGTGCATTCCCAGTGATCACAAAAAACACGTAGAATCGCTCTATCTCTTCTAGTTTAGCCAGAAAACGCGTTTAAAGTTTTGCAAGTGATTTTTTCAAATATCTCCAAAAATATTTTTGCTACAACCTGTTATCATACATCGGCAGAATCTGTGCATTCCCAGTGATCACAAAAAACACGTAGAATCGATCTATCTCTTCTAGTTTAGCCAGAAAACGCGTTTGAAGTTTTGCAAGTGATTTTTTCAAATATCTCCAAAAATATTTTTGCTACAACCTATTATCATATATCGGCAGAATCTGTGCATTCCCAGTGATCACAAAAAACACGTAGAATCGCTCTATCTCTTCTAGTTTAGCCAGAAAACGCGTTTAAAGTTTTGCAAGTGATTTTTTCAAATATCTCCAAAAATATTTTTGCTACAACCTATTATCATATATCGGCGGAATCTGTGCATTCCCAGTGATCACAAAAAACACGTAGAATCGCTCTATCTCTTCTAGTTTAGCCAGAAAACGCGTTTAAAGTTTTGCAAGTGATTTTTTCAAATATCTCCAAAAATATTTTTGCTACAACCTATTATCATATATCGGCAGAATCTGTGCATTCCCAGTGATCACAAAAAACACGTAGAATCGCTCTATCTCTTCTAGTTTAGCCAGAAAACGCGTTTAAAGTTTTGCAAGTGATTTTTTCAAATATCTCCAAAAATATTTTTGCTACAACCTATTATCATATATCGGCAGAATCTGTGCATTCCCAGTGATCACAAAAAACACGTAGAATCGCTCTATCTCTTCTAGTTTAGCCAGAAAACGCGTTTAAAGTTTTGCAAGTGATTTTTTCAAATATCTCCAAAAATATTTTTGCTACAACCTATTATCATATATCGGCAGAATCTGTGCATTCCCAGTGATCACAAAAAACACGTAGAATCGCTCTATCTCTTCTAGTTTAGCCAGAAAACGCGTTTAAAGTTTTGCAAGTGATTTTTTCATATGTCTCCAAAAATATTTTTGCTACAACCTATTATCATATATCGGCAGAATCTGTGCATTCCCAGTGATCACAAAAAACACGTAGAATCGGTCTATCTCTTCTAGTTTAGCCAGAAAACGCGTTTAAAGTTTTGCAAGTGATTTTTTTAAATATCTCCAAAAATATTTTTGCTACAACCTATTATCATATCCAAAAATATTTTTGCTACAACCTATTATCATATATCGGCAGAATCTGTGCATTCCCAGTGATCACAAAAAAACACGTAGAATCGCTCTATCTCTTCTAGTTTAGCCAGAAAACGCGTTTAAAGTTTTGCAAGTGATTTTTTTAAATATCTCCAAAAATATTTTTGCTACAACCTATTATCATATATCGGCGGAATCTGTGCATTCCCAGTGATCACAAAAAACACGTAGAATCGCTCTATCTCTTCTAGTTTAGCCAGAAAACGCGTTTAAAGTTTTGCAAGTGATTTTTTCAAATATCTCCAAAAATATTTTTGCTACAACCTATTATCATATATCGGCAGAATCTGTGCATTCCCAGTGATCACAAAAAACACGTAGAATCGCTCTATCTCTTCTAGTTTAGCCAGAAAACGCGTTTAAAATTTTGCAAGTGATTTTTTCAAATATCTCCAAAAATATTTTTGCTACAACCTGTTATCATACATCGGCAGAATCTGTGCATTCCCAGTGATCACAAAAAACACGTGGAATCGCTCTATCTCTTCTAGTTTAGCCAGAAAACGCGTTTGAAGTTTTGCAAGTGATTTTTTCAAATATCTCCAAAAATATTTTTGCTACAACCTATTATCATATATCGGCAGAATCTGTGCATTCCCAGTGATCACAAAAAACACGTAGAATCGCTCTATCTCTTCTAGTTTAGCCAGAAAACGCGTTTAAAGTTTTGCAAGTGATTTTTTCAAATATCTCCAAAAATATTTTTGGAGATATTTGATAGGTTGTAGCAAAAATATTTTTGGAGATATTTGAAAAAATCACTTGCAAAACTTTAAACGCGTTTTCTGGCTAAACTAGAAGAGATAGAGCGATTCTACGTGTTTATCGGCAGAATCTGTGCATTCCCAGTGATCACAAAAAACACGTGGAATCGCTCTATCTCTTCTAGTTTAGCCAGAAAACGCGTTTAAAGTTTTGCAAGTGATTTTTTCAAATATCTCCAAAAATATTTTTGCTACAACCTATTATCATATATCGGCAGAATCTGTGCATTCCCAGTGATCACAAAAAACACGTAGAATCGCTCTATCTCTTCTAGTTTAGCCAGAAAACGCGTTTAAAGTTTTGCAAGTGATTTTTTCAAATATCTCCAAAAATATTTTTGCTACAACCTATTATCATATATCGGCAGAATCTGTGCATTCCCAGTGATCACAAAAAACACGTAGAATCGCTCTATCTCTTCTAGTTTAGCCAGAAAACGCGTTTAAAGTTTTGCAAGTGATTTTTTCATATGTCTCCAAAAATATTTTTGCTACAACCTATTATCATATATCGGCAGAATCTGTGCATTCCCAGTGATCACAAAAAACACGTAGAATCGCTCTATCTCTCCTAGTTTAGCCAGAAAACGCCTTTAAAGTTTTGCAAGTGATTTTTTTAAATGTCTCCAAAAATATTTTTGCTTCAACCTATTATCATATATCGGCAGAATCTGTGCATTCCCAGTGATCACAAAAAACACGTAGAATCGCTCTATCTCTTCTAGTTTAGCCAGAAAACGCGTTTAAAGTTTTGCAAGTGATTTTTTTAAATATCTCCAAAAATATTTTTGCTACAACCTATTATCATATATCGGCGGAATCTGTGCATTCCCAGTTTAGAAGAATCGCATTTAACACGTAGAATCGCTCTATCTCTTCTAGTTTAGCCAGAAAACGCGTTTAAAGTTTTGCATGTGATTTTTTCAAATATCTCCAAAAATATTTTTGCTACAACCTATTATCATATATCGGCAGAATCTGTGCATTCCCAGTGATCACAAAAAACACGTAGAATCGCTCTATCTCTTCTAGTTTAGCCAGAAAACGCGTTTAAAGTTTTGCAAGTGATTTTTTCAAATATCTCCAAAAATATTTTTGCTACAACCTATTATCATATATCGGCAGAATCTGTGCATTCCCAGTGATCACAAAAAACACGTAGAATCGCTCTATCTCTTCTAGTTTAGCCAGAAAACGCGTTTAAAGTTTTGCAAGTGATTTTTTCATATGTCTCCAAAAATATTTTTGCTACAACCTATTATCATATATCGGCAGAATCTGTGCATTCCCAGTGATCACAAAAAACACGTAGAATCGCTCTATCTCTTCTAGTTTAGCCAGAAAACGCGTTTAAAGTTTTGCAAGTGATTTTTTTAAATATCTCCAAAAATATTTTTGCTACAACCTATTATCATATATCGGCGGAATCTGTGCATTCCCAGTGATCACAAAAAACACGTAGAATCGCTCTATCTCTTCTAGTTTAGCCAGAAAACGCGTTTAAAGTTTTGCAAGTGATTTTTTCATATGTCTCCAAAAATATTTTTGCTACTACCTATTATCATATATCGGCAGAATCTGTGCATTCCCAGTGATCACAAAAAACACGTAGAATCGCTCTATCTCTTCTAGTTTAGCCAGAAAACGCGTTTAAAGTTTTGCAAGTGATTTTTTCATATGTCTCCAAAAATATTTTTGCTACAACCTATTATCATATATCGGCAGAATCTGTGCATTCCCAGTGATCACAAAAAACACGTAGAATCGCTCTATCTCTTCTAGTTTAGCCAGAAAACGCGTTTAAAGTTTTGCAAGTGATTTTTTTAAATATCTCCAAAAATATTTTTGCTACAACCTATTATCATATATCGGTCTATCGGTCATATATCGGAATCGCTCTATCTCTTCTAGTTTAGCCAGAAAACGCGTTTAAAGTTTTGCAAGTGATTTTTTCAAATATCTCCAAAAATATTTTTGCTACAACCTGTTATCATACATCGGCAGAATCTGTGCATTCCCAGTGATCACAAAAAACACGTGGAATCGCTCTATCTCTTCTAGTTTAGCCAGAAAACGCGTTTAAAGTTTTGCAAGTGATTTTTTCAAATATCTCCAAAAATATTTTTGCTACAACCTATTATCATATATCGGCAGAATCTGTGCATTCCCAGTGATCACAAAAAACACGTAGAATCGCTCTATCTCTTCTAGTTTAGCCAGAAAACGCGTTTAAAGTTTTGCAAGTGATTTTTTCAAATATCTCCAAAAATATTTTTGCTACAACCTATTATCATATATCGGCAGAATCTGTGCATTCCCAGTGATCACAAAAAACACGTAGAATCGCTCTATCTCTTCTAGTTTAGCCAGAAAACGCGTTTAAAGTTTTGCAAGTGAATTTTTCAAATATCTCCAAAAATATTTTTGCTACAACCTATTATCATATATCGGCAGAATCTGTGCATTCCCAGTGATCACAAAAAACACGTAGAATCGCTCTATCTCTTCTAGTTTAGCCAGAAAACGCGTTTAAAGTTTTGCAAGTGATTTTTTCATATGTCTCCAAAAATATTTTTGCTACAACCTATTATCATATATCGGCAGAATCTGTGCATTCCCAGTGATCACAAAAAACACGTAGAATCGCTCTATCTCTTCTAGTTTAGCCAGAAAACGCGTTTAAAGTTTTGCAAGTGATTTTTTCATATGTCTCCAAAAATATTTTTGCTACAACCTATTATCATATATCGGCAGAATCTGTGCATTCCCAGTGATCACAAAAAACACGTAGAATCGCTCTATCTCTTCTAGTTTAGCCAGAAAACGCGTTTAAAGTTTTGCAAGTGATTTTTTTAAATATCTCCAAAAATATTTTTGCTACAACCTATTATCATATATCGGCGGAATCTGTGCATTCCAAGTTTAGAAGAATCGCATTTAACACGTAGAATCGCTCTATCTCTTCTAGTTTAGCCAGAAAACGCGTTTAAAGTTTTGCAAGTGATTTTTTCAAATATCTCCAAAAATATTTTTGCTACAACCTATTATCATATATCGGCAGAATCTGTGCATTCCCAGTGATCACAAAAAACACGTAGAATCGCTCTATCTCTTCTAGTTTAGCCAGAAAACGCGTTTAAAGTTTTGCAAGTGATTTTTTCAAATATCTCCAAAAATATTTTTGCTACAACCTATTATCATATATCGGCAGAATCTGTGCATTCCCAGTGATCACAAAAAACACGTAGAATCGCTCTATCTCTTCTAGTTTAGCCAGAAAACGCGTTTAAAGTTTTGCAAGTGATTTTTTCATATGTCTCCAAAAATATTTTTGCTACAACCTATTATCATATATCGGCAGAATCTGTGCATTCCCAGTGATCACAAAAAACACGTAGAATCGCTCTATCTCTTCTAGTTTAGCCAGAAAACGCCTTTAAAGTTTTGCAAGTGATTTTTTTAAATATCTCCAAAAATATTTTTGCTACAACCTATTATCATATATCGGCGGAATCTGTGCATTCCCAGTGATCACAAAAAACACGTAGAATCGCTCTATCTCTTCTAGTTTAGCCAGAAAACACGTTTAAAGTTTTGCAAGTGATTTTTTCATATGTCTCCAAAAATATTTTTGCTACTACCTATTATCATATATCGGCAGAATCTGTGCATTCCCAGTGATCACAAAAAACACGTAGAATCGCTCTATCTCTTCTAGTTTAGCCAGAAAACGCGTTTAAAGTTTTGCAAGTGATTTTTTCATATGTCTCCAAAAATATTTTTGCTACAACCTATTATCATATATCGGCAGAATCTGTGCATTCCCAGTGATCACAAAAAACACGTAGAATCGCTCTATCTCTTCTAGTTTAGCCAGAAAACGCGTTTAAAGTTTTGCAAGTGATTCTTTTAAATATCTCCAAAAATATTTTTGCTACAACCTATTATCATATATCGGCAGAATCTGTGCATTCCCAGTGATCACAAAAAACACGTGGAATCGCTCTATCTCTTCTAGTTTAGCCAGAAAACGCGTTTAAAGTTTTGCAAGTGATTTTTTCAAATATCTCATATAAATTTTGCAAGTGATTTTTTCATATGTCTCCAAAAATATTTTTGCTACAACCTATTATCATATATCGGCAGAATCTGTGCATTCCCAGTGATCACAAAAAACACGTAGAATCGCTCTATCTCTTCTAGTTTAGCCAGAAAACGCGTTTAAAGTTTTGCAAGTGATTTTTTTAAATATCTCCAAAAATATTTTTGCTACAACCTATTATCATATATCGGCGGAATCTGTGCATTCCCAGTGATCACAAAAAACACGTAGAATCGCTCTATCTCTTCTAGTTTAGCCAGAAAACGCGTTTAAAGTTTTGCAAGTGATTTTTTCATATGTCTCCAAAAATATTTTTGCTACAACCTATTATCATATATCGACAGAATCTGTGCATTCCCAGTGATCACAAAAAACACGTAGAATCGCTCTATCTCTTCTAGTTTAGCCAGAAAACGCGTTTAAAGTTTTGCAAGTGATTTTTTCATATGTCTCCAAAAATATTTTTGCTACAACCTATTATCATATATCGGCAGAATTTGTGCATTCCCAGTGATCACAAAAAACACGTAGAATCGCTCTATCTCTTCTAGTTTAGCCAGAAAACGCGTTTAAAGTTTTGCAAGTGATTTTTTCATATGTCTCCAAAAATATTTTTGCTACAACCTATTATCATATATCGGCAGAATCTGTGCATTCCCAGTGATCACAAAAAACACGTAGAATCGCTCTATCTCTTCTAGTTTAGCCAGAAAACGCGTTTAAAGTTTTGCAAGTGATTTTTTCAAATATCTCCAAAAATATTTTTGCTACAACCTATTATCATATATCGGCAGAATCTGTGCATTCCCAGTGATCACAAAAAACACGTAGAATCGCTCTATCTCTTCTAGTTTAGCCAGAAAACGCCTTTAAAGTTTTGCAAGTGATTTTTTTAAATATCTCCAAAAATATTTTTGCTACAACCTATTATCATATATCGGCGGAATCTGTGCATTCCCAGTGATCACAAAAAAACACGTAGAATCGCTCTATCTCTTCTAGTTTAGCCAGAAAACGCGTTTAAAGTTTTGCAAATGATTTTTTCATATGTCTCCAAAAATATTTTTGCTACAACCTATTATCATATATCGGCAGAATCTGTGCATTCCCAGTGATCACAAAAAACACGTAGAATCGCTCTATCTCTTCTAGTTTAGCCAGAAAACGCGTTTAAAGTTTTGCAAGTGATTTTTTCATATGTCTCCAAAAATATTTTTGCTACAACCTATTATCATATATCGGCAGAATCTGTGCATTCCCAGTGATCACAAAAAACACGTAGAATCGCTCTATCTCTTCTAGTTTAGCCAGAAAACGCGTTTAAAGTTTTGCAAGTGATTTTTTCAAATATCTCCAAAAATATTTTTGCTACAACCTATTATCATATATCGGCAGAATCTGTGCATTCCCAGTGATCACAAAAAACACGTAGAATCGCTCTATCTCTTCTAGTTTAGCCAGAAAACGCGTTTAAAGTTTTGCAAGTGATTTTTTCAAATATCTCCAAAAATATTTTTGCTACAACCTATTATCATATATCGGCAGAATCTGTGCATTCCCAGTGATCACAAAAAACACGTAGAATCGCTCTATCTCTTCTAGTTTAGCCAGAAAACGCGTTTAAAGTTTTTGCAAGTGATTTTTTCAAATATCTCCAAAATTATTTTTGCTACAACCTATTATCATATATCGGCAGAATCTGTGCATTCCCAGTGATCACAAAAAACACGTAGAATCGCTCTATATCTTCTAGTTTAGCCAGAAAACGCGTTTAAAGTTTTGCAAGTGATTTTTTCATATGTCTCCAAAAATATTTTTGCTACAACCTATTATCATATATCGGCAGAATCTGCGCATTCCCAGTGATCACAAAAAACACGTAGAATCGCTCTATCTCTTCTAGTTTAGCCAGAAAACGCCTTTAAAGTTTTGCAAGTGATTTTTTTAAATATCTCCAAAAATATTTTTGCTACAACCTATTATCATATATCGGCGGAATCTGTGCATTCCCAGTGATCACAAAAAACACGTAGAATCGCTCTATCTCTTCTAGTTTAGCCAGAAAACGCGTTTAAAGTTTTGCAAGTGATTTTTTCATATGTCTCCAAAAATATTTTTGCTACAACCTATTATCATATATCGGCAGAATCTGTGCATTCCCAGTGATCACAAAAAACACGTAGAATCGCTCTATCTCTTCTAGTTTAGCCAGAAAACGCGTTTAAAGTTTTGCAAGTGATTTTTTCATATGTCTCCAAAAAATATTTTTGCTACAACCTATTATCATATATCGGCAGAATTTGTGCATTCCCAGTGATCACAAAAAACACGTAGAATCGCTCTATCTCTTCTAGTTTAGCCAGAAAACGCGTTTAAAGTTTTGCAAGTGATTTTTTTAAATATCTCCAAAAATATTTTTGCTACAACCTATTATCATATATCGGCGGAATCTGTGCATTCCCAGTGATCACAAAAAACACGTAGAATCGCTCTATCTCTTCTAGTTTAGCCAGAAAACGCGTTTAAAGTTTTGCAAGTGATTTTTTCATATGTCTCCAAAAATATTTTTGCTACAACCTATTATCATATATCGGCAGAATCTGTGCATTCCCAGTGATCACAAAAAACACGTAGAATCGCTCTATCTCTTCTAGTTTAGCCAGAAAACGCCTTTAAAGTTTTGCAAAGTGATTTTTTTAAATATCTCCAAAAATATTTTTGCTACAACCTATTATCATATATCGGCGGAATCTGTGCATTCCCAGTGATCACAAAAAACACGTAGAATCGCTCTATCTCTTCTAGTTTAGCCAGAAAACGCGTTTAAAGTTTTGCAAGTGATTTTTTCATATGTCTCCAAAAATATTTTTGCTACAACCTATTATCATATATCGGCAGAATCTGTGCATTCCCAGTGATCACAAAAAACACGTAGAATCGCTCTATCTCTTCTAGTTTAGCCAGAAAACGCGTTTAAAGTTTTGCAAGTGATTTTTTCATATGTCTCCAAAAATATTTTTGCTACAACCTATTATCATATATCGGCAGAATTTGTGCATTCCCAGTGATCACAAAAAACACGTAGAATCGCTCTATCTCTTCTAGTTTAGCCAGAAAACGCGTTTAAAGTTTTGCAAGTGATTTTTTTAAATATCTCCAAAAATATTTTTGCTACAACCTATTATCATATATCGGCGGAATCTGTGCATTCCCAGTGATCACAAAAAACACGTAGAATCGCTCTATCTCTTCTAGTTTAGCCAGAAAACGCGTTTAAAGTTTTGCAAGTGATTTTTTCAAATATCTCCAAAATATTTTTGCTACAACCTATTATCATATATCGGCAGAATCTGTGCATTCCCAGTGATCACAAAAAACACGTAGAATCGCTCTATCTCTTCTAGTTTAGCCAGAAAACGCGTTTAAAGTTTTGCAAGTGATTTTTTCAAATATCTCCAAAAATATTTTTGCTACAACCTATTATCATATATCGGCAGAATCTGTGCATTCCCAGTGATCACAAAAAACACGTAGAATCGCTCTATCTCTTCTAGTTTAGCTAGAAAACGCGTTTAAAGTTTTGCAAGTGATTTTTTCATATGTCTCCAAAAATATTTTTGCTACAACCTATTATCATATATCGGCAGAATCTGTGCATTCCCAGTGATCACAAAAAACACGTAGAATCGCTCTATCTCTTCTAGTTTAGCCAGAAAACGCGTTTAAAGTTTTGCAAGTGATTTTTTTAAATATCTCCAAAAATATTTTTGCTACAACCTATTATCATATATCGGCGGAATCTGTGCATTCCCAGTGATCACAAAAAACACGTAGAATCGCTCTATCTCTTCTAGTTTAGCCAGAAAACGCGTTTAAAGTTTTGCAAGTGATTTTTTTAAATATCTCCAAAAATATTTTTGCTACAACCTATTATCATATATCGGCGGAATCTGTGCATTCCCAGTGATCACAAAAACACGTAGAATCGCTCTATCTCTTCTAGTTTAGCCAGAAAACGCGTTTAAAGTTTTGCAAGTGATTTTTTCATATGTCTCCAAAAATATTTTTGCTACAACCTATTATCATATATCGGCAGAATCTGTGCATTCCCAGTGATCACAAAAAACACGTAGAATCGCTCTATCTCTTCTAGTTTAGCCAGAAAACGCGTTTAAAGTTTTGCAAGTGATTTTTTCAAATATCTCCAAAAATATTTTTGCTACAACCTATTATCATATATCGGCAGAATCTGTGCATTCCCAGTGATCACAAAAAACACGTAGAATCGCTCTATCTCTTCTAGTTTTGCCAGAAAACGCGTTTAAAGTTTTGCAAGTGATTTTTTCATATGTCTCCAAAAATATTTTTGCTACAACCTATTATCATATATCGGCAGAATCTGTGCATTCCCAGTGATCACAAAAAACACGTAGAATCGCTCTATCTCTTCTAGTTTAGCCAGAAAACGCGTTTAAAGTTTTGCAAGTGATTTTTTCAAATATCTCCAAAAATATTTTTGCTACAACCTATTATCATATATCGGCGGAATCTGTGCATTCCCAGTGATCACAAAAAACACGTAGAATCGCTCTATCTCTTCTAGTTTAGCCAGAAAACGCGTTTAAAGTTTTGCAAGTGATTTTTTCAAATATCTCCAAAAATATTTTTGCTACAACCTATTATCATATATCGGCAGAATCTGTGCATTCCCAGTGATCACAAAAAACACGTAGAATCGCTCTATCTCTTCTAGTTTAGCCAGAAAACGCGTTTAAAGTTTTGCAAGTGATTTTTTCACATATCTCCAAAAATATTTTTGCTACAACCTATTATCATATATCGGCAGAATCTGTGCATTCCCAGTGATCACAAAAAACACGTAGAATCGCTCTATCTCTTCTAGTTTAGCCAGAAAACGCGTTTAAAGTTTTGCAAGTGATTTTTCTAAATATCTCCAAAAATATTTTTGCTACAACCTATTATCATATATCGGCAGAATCTGTGCATTCCCAGTGATCACAAAAAACACGTAGAATCGCTCTATCTCTTCTAGTTTAGCCAGAAAACGCGTTTAAAGTTTTGCAAGTGATTTTTTCAAATATCTCCAAAAATATTTTTGCTACAAAATATTATCATATATCGGCGGAATCTGTGCATTCCCAGTGATCACAAAAAACACGTAGAATCGCTCTATCTCTTCTAGTTTAGCCAGAAAACGCGTTTAAAGTTTTGTAAGTGATTTTTTTAAATATCTCCAAAAATATTTTTGCTACAACCTATTATCATATATCGGCAGAATCTGTGCATTCCCAGTGATCACAAAAAACACGTAGAATCGCTCTATCTCTTCTAGTTTAGCCAGAAAACGCGTTTAAAGTTTTGCAAGTGATTTTTCTAAATATCTCCAAAAATATTTTTGCTACAACCTATTATCATATATCGGCAGAATCTGTGCATTCCCAGTGATCACAAAAAACACGTAGAATCGCTCTATCTCTTCTAGTTTAGCCAGAAAACGCGTTTAAAGTTTTGCAAGTGATTTTTTCATATGTCTCCAAAAATATTTTTGCTACAACCTATTATCATATATCGGCAGAATCTGTGCATTCCCAGTGATCACAAAAAACACGTAGAATCGCTCTATCTCTTCTAGTTTAGCCAGAAAACGCGTTTAAAGTTTTGCAAGTGATTTTTTTAAATATCTCCAAAAATATTTTTGCTACAACCTATTATCATATATCGGCGGAATCTGTGCATTCCCAGTGATCACAAAAAACACGTAGAATCGCTCTATCTCTTCTAGTTTAGCCAGAAAACGCGTTTAAAGTTTTGCAAGTGATTTTTTCATATGTCTCCAAAAATATTTTTGCTACAACCTATTATCATATATCGGCAGAATCTGTGCATTCCCAGTGATCACAAAAAACACGTAGAATCGCTCTATCTCTTCTAGTTTAGCCAGAAAACGCGTTTAAAGTTTTGCAAGTGATTTTTTCATATGTCTCCAAAAATATTTTTGCTACAACTTATTATCATATATCGGCAGAATCTGTGCACTCCCAGTGATCACAAAAAACACGTAGAATCGCTCTATCTCTTCTAGTTTAGCCAGAAAACGCGTTTAAAGTTTTGCAAGTGATTTTTCTAAATATCTCCAAAAATATTTTTGCTACAACCTATTATCATATATCGGCGGAATCTGTGCATTCCCAGTGATCACAAAAAACACGTAGAATCGCTCTATCTCTTCTAGTTTAGCCAGAAAACGCGTTTAAAGTTTTGCAAGTGATTTTTTCAAATATCTCCAAAAATATTTTTGCTACAACCTATTATCATATATCGGCAGAATCTGTGCATTCCCAGTGATCACAAAAAACACGTAGAATCGCTCTATCTCTTCTAGTTTAGCCAGAAAACGCGTTTAAAGTTTTGCAAGTGATTTTTTCAAATATCTCCAAAAATATTTTTGCTTCAACCTATTATCATATATCGGCAGAATCTGTGCATTCCCAGTGATCACAAAAAACACGTAGAATCGCTCTATCTCTTCTAGTTTAGCCAGAAAACGCGTTTAAAGTTTTGCAAGTGATTTTTTCAAATATCTCCAAAAATATTTTTGCTACAACCTGTTATCATATATCGGCAGAATCTGTGCATTCCCAGTGATCACAAAAAACACGTAGAATCGCTCTATCTCTTCTAGTTTAGCCAGAAAACGCGTTTAAAGTTTTGCAAGTGATTTTTTTAAATATCTCCAAAAATATTTTTGCTACAACCTATTATCATATATCGGCAGAATCTGTGCATTCCCAGTGATCACAAAAAACACGTAGAATCGCTCTATCTCTTCTAGTTTAGCCAGAAAACGCGTTTAAAGTTTTGCAAGTGATTTTTTCAAATATCTCCAAAAATATTTTTGCTACAACCTATTATCATATATCGGCGGAATCTGTGCATTCCCAGTGATCACAAAAAACACGTAGAATCGCTCTATCTCTTCTAGTTTAGCCAGAAAACGCGTTTAAAGTTTTGCAAGTGATTTTTCTAAATATCTCCAAAAATATTTTTGCTACAACCTATTATCATATATAAAACACGTAGAATCGCTCTATCTCTTCTAGTTTAGCCAGAAAACGCGTTTAAAGTTTTGCAAGTGATTTTTTCAAATATCTCCAAAAATATTTTTGCTACAACCTGTTATCATATATCGGCAGAATCTGTGCATTCCCAGTGATCACAAAAAACACGTAGAATCGCTCTATCTCTTCTAGTTTAGCCAGAAAACGCGTTTAAAGTTTTGCAAGTGATTTTTTTAAATATCTCCAAAAATTTTTTTGCTACAACCTATTATCATATATCGGCAGAATCTGTGCATTCCCAGTGATCACAAAAAACACGTAGAATCGCTCTATCTCTTCTAGTTTAGCCAGAAAACGCGTTTAAAGTTTTGCAAGTGATTTTTTCAAATATCTCCAAAAATATTTTTGCTACAACCTATTATCATATATCGGCAGAATCTGTGCATTCCCAGTGATCACAAAAAACACGTAGAATCGCTCTATCTCTTCTAGTTTAGCCAGAAAACGCGTTTAAAGTTTTGCAAGTGATTTTTTCAAATATCTCCAAAAATATTTTTGCTACAACCTATTATCATATATCGGCAGAATCTGTGCATTCCCAGTGATCACAAAAAACACGTAGAATCGCTCTATCTCTTCTAGTTTAGCCAGAAAACGCGTTTAAAGTTTTGCAAGTGATTTTTTCAAATATCTCCAAAAATATTTTTGCTACAACCTATTATCATATATCGGCAGAATCTGTGCATTCCCAGTGATTTTTCTAAATATCTCCAAAAATGTTTTTGCTACAACCTATTATCATATATAAAACACGTAGAATCGCTCTATCTCTTCTAGTTTAGCCAGAAAACGCGTTTAAAGTTTTGCAAGTGATTTTTTCAAATATCTCCAAAAATATTTTTGCTACAACCTGTTATCATATATCGGCAGAATCTGTGCATTCCCAGTGATCACAAAAAACACGTAGAATCGCTCTATCTCTTCTAGTTTAGCCAGAAAACGCGTTTAAAGTTTTGCAAGTGATTTTTTCAAATATCTCCAAAAATATTTTTGCTACAACCTATTATCATATATCGGCGGAATCTGTGCATTCCCAGTGATCACAAAAAACACGTAGAATCGCTCTATCTCTTCTAGTTTAGCCAGAAAACGCGTTTAAAGTTTTGCAAGTGATTTTTTTAAATATCTCCAAAAATATTTTTGCTACAACCTATTATCATATATCGGCAGAATCTGTGCATTCCCAGTGATCACAAAAAACACGTAGAATCGCTCTATCTCTTCTAGTTTAGCCAGAAAACGCGTTTAAAGTTTTGCAAGTGATTTTTCTAAATATCTCCAAAAATATTTTTGCTACAACCTATTATCATATATCGGCAGAATCTGTGCATTCCCAGTGATCACAAAAAACACGTAGAATCGCTCTATCTCTTCTAGTTTAGCCAGAAAACGCGTTTAAACTTTTGCAAGTGATTTTTTCATATATCTCCAAAAATATTTTTGCTACAACCTATTATCATATATCGGCAGAATCTGTGCTTTCCCAATGATCACAAAAAACACGTAGAATCGCTCTATCTCTTCTAGTTTAGCCAGAAAACGCTTTTAAAGTTTTGCAAGTGATTTTTTCAAATATCTCCAAAAATATTTTTGCTACAACCTATTATCATATATCGGCGGAATCTGTGCATTCCCAGTGATCACAAAAAACACGTAGAATCGCTCTATCTCTTCTAGTTTAGCCAGAAAACGCGTTTAAAGTTTTGCAAGTGATTTTTTCAAATATCTCCAAAAATATTTTTGCTACAACCTATTATCATATATCGGCGGAATCTGTGCATTCCCAGTGATCACAAAAAACACGTAGAATCGCTCTATCTCTTCTAGTTTAGCCAGAAAACGCGTTTAAACTTTTGCAAGTGATTTTTTCATATATCTCCAAAAATATTTTTGCTACAACCTATTATCATATATCGGCAGAATCTGTGCATTCCCAGTGATCACAAAAAACACGTAGAATCGCTCTATCTCTTCTAGTTTAGCCAGAAAACGCGTTTAAAGTTTTGCAAGTGATTTTTTCATATGTCTCCAAAAATATTTTTGCTACAACCTATTATCATATATCGGCAGAATCTGTGCATTCCCAGTGATCACAAAAAACACGTAGAATCGCTCTATCTCTTCTAGTTTAGCCAGAAAACGCGTTTAAAGTTTTGCAAGTGATTTTTTCAAATATCTCCAAAAATATTTTTGCTACAACCTATTATCATATATCGGCGGAATCTGTGCATTCCCAGTGATCACAAAAAACACGTAGAATCGCTCTATCTCTTCTAGTTTAGCCAGAAAACGCTTTTAAAGTTTTGCAAGTGATTTTTTTAAATATCTCCAAAAATATTTTTGCTACAACCTATTATCATATATCGGCAGAATCTGTGCATTCCCAGTGATCACAAAAAACACGTAGAATCGCTCTATCTCTTCTAGTTTAGCCAGAAAACGCGTTTAAAGTTTTGCAAGTGATTTTTTTAAATATCTCCAAAAATATTTTTGCTACAACCTATTATCATATATCGGCAGAATCTGTGCATTCCCAGTGATCACAAAAAACACGTAGAATCGCTCTATCTCTTCTAGTTTAGCCAGAAAACGCGTTTAAAGTTTTGCAAGTGATTTTTCTAAATATCTCCAAAAATATTTTTGCTACAACCTATTATCATATATCGGCAGAATCTGTGCATTCCCAGTGATCACAAAAAACACGTAGAATCGCTCTATCTCTTCTAGTTTAGCCAGAAAACGCGTTTAAACTTTTTTCATATATCTCTAATTTTTTTAGAGATATATGAAAAAGTAATTTTTTCATATATCTCCAAAAATATTTTTGCTACAACCTATTATCATATATCGGCAGAATCTGTGCTTTCCCAATGATCACAAAAAACACGTAGAATCGCTCTATCTCTTCTAGTTTAGCCAGAAAACGCTTTTAAAGTTTTGCAAGTGATTTTTTCAAATATCTCCAAAAATATTTTTGCTACAACCTATTATCATATATCGGCGGAATCTGTGCATTCCCAGTGATCACAAAAAACACGTAGAATCGCTCTATCTCTTCTAGTTTAGCCAGAAAACGCGTTTAAAGTTTTGCAAGTGATTTTTTCAAATATCTCCAAAAATATTTTTGCTACAACCTATTATCATATATCGGCGGAATCTGTGCATTCCCAGTGATCACAAAAAACACGTAGAATCGCTCTATCTCTTCTAGTTTAGCCAGAAAACGCGTTTAAACTTTTGCAAGTGATTTTTTCATATATCTCCAAAAATATTTTTGCTACAACCTATTATCATATATCGGCAGAATCTGTGCATTCCCAGTGATCACAAAAAACACGTAGAATCGCTCTATCTCTTCTAGTTCAGCCAGAAAACGCGTTTAAAGTTTTGCAAGTGATTTTTTCATATGTCTCCAAAAATATTTTTGCTACAACCTATTATCATATATCGGCAGAATCTGTGCATTCCCAGTGATCACAAAAAACACGTAGAATCGCTCTATCTCTTCTAGTTTAGCCAGAAAACGCGTTTAAAGTTTTGCAAGTGATTTTTTCAAATATCTCCAAAAATATTTTTGCTACAACCTATTATCATATATCGGCGGAATCTGTGCATTCCCAGTGATCACAAAAAACACGTAGAATCGCTCTATCTCTTCTAGTTTAGCCAGAAAACGCTTTTAAAGTTTTGCAAGTGATTTTTTTAAATATCTCCAAAAATATTTTTGCTACAACCTATTATCATATATCGGCAGAATCTGTGCATTCCCAGTGATCACAAAAAACACGTAGAATCGCTCTATCTCTTCTAGTTTAGCCAGAAAACGCGTTTAAAGTTTTGCAAGTGATTTTTTCAAATATCTCCAAAAATATTTTTGCTACAACCTATTATCATATATCGGCGGAATCTGTGCATTCCCAGTGATCACAAAAAACACGTAGAATCGCTCTATCTCTTCTAGTTTAGCCAGAAAACGCGTTTAAAGTTTTGCAAGTGATTTTTTTAAATATCTCCAAAAATATTTTTGCTACAACCTATTATCATATATCGGCAGAATCTGTGCATTCCCAGTGATCACAAAAAACACGTAGAATCGCTCTATCTCTTCTAGTTTAGCCAGAAAACGCGTTTAAAGTTTTGCAAGTGATTTTTTTAAATATCTCCAAAAATATTTTTGCTACAACCTATTATCATATATCGGCAGAATCTGTGCATTCCCAGTGATCACAAAAAACACGTAGAATCGCTCTATCTCTTCTAGTTTAGCCAGAAAACGCGTTTAAAGTTTTGCAAGTGATTTTTTCAAATGTCTCCAAAAATATTTTTGCTACAACCTATTATCATATATCGGCAGAATCTGTGCATTCCCAGTGATCACAAAAAACACGTAGAATCGCTCTATCTCTTCTAGTTTAGCCAGAAAACGCGTTTAAAGTTTTGCAAGTGATTTTTTCAAATATCTCCAAAAATATTTTTGCTACAACCTATTATCATATATCGGCGGAATCTGTGCATTCCCAGTGATCACAAAAAACACGTAGAATCGCTCTATCTCTTCTAGTTTAGCCAGAAAACGCGTTTAAAGTTTTGCAAGTGATTTTTCTAAATATCTCCAAAAATATTTTTGCTACAACCTATTATCATATATCGGCAGAATCTGTGCATTCCCAGTGATCACAAAAAACACGTAGAATCGCTCTATCTCTTCTAGTTTAGCCAGAAAACGCGTTAAAAATTTTGCAAGTGATTTTTTCAAATATCTCCAAAAATATTTTTGCTACAACCTATTATCATATATCGGCGGAATCTGTGCATTCCCAGTGATCACAAAAAACACGTAGAATCGCTCTATCTCTTCTAGTTTAGCCAGAAAACGCGTTTAAAGTTTTGCAAGTGATTTTTTCAAATATCTCCAAAAATATTTTTGCTACAACCTATTATCATATATCGGCAGAATCTGTGCATTCCCAGTGATCACAAAAAACACGTAGAATCGCTCTATCTCTTCTAGTTTAGCCAGAAAACGCGTTTAAAGTTTTGCAAGTGATTTTTTCAAATATCTCCAAAAATATTTTTGCTACAACCTATTATCATATATCGGCAGAATCTGTGCATTCCCAGTGATCACAAAAAACACGTAGAATCGCTCTATCTCTTCTAGTTTAGCCAGAAAACGCGTTTAAAGTTTTGCAAGTGATTTTTTTAAATATCTCCAAAAATATTTTTGCTACAATCTATTATCATATATCGGCAGAATCTGTGCATTCCCAGTGATCACAAAAAACACGTAGAATCGCTCTATCTCTTCTAGTTTAGCCAGAAAACGCGTTTAAAGTTTTGCAAGTGATTTTTTCAAATATCTCCAAAAATATTTTT